>NW_017307967.1:111834-167095 GCF_000935625.1 Nanorana parkeri | reverse complement strand
TGTTTTGAAATATCATTTTGAATTTAGTTTGCTACCTTAAGAAACACCTCACCTTTCTTTTCTTCTTTTTCTTTTTAATACATGAGTCATACTTCAGGGATTATTCATTGGTTTTCTCTTACTCTAATATTTGAATTAATAGAACCTTTCTTTTTTGTAGAGAATATCTCTGGTCAGCAGTTTTGCAGCATCGTTGTTTATTGGGGACTACGCTCCTATTGATTACAGTGATGGTAAATGGTTTTCCTTTCTAATATAGCATTAGTATTTTTAAATTGGGTCAGGTAGGATTTATGAATGCTGGGGATAATATATGTTCAGGACAAATTTATAGAAGAATTGTTCAGACTGGGCTTTTAAGTGTATCTAAACCCAAGAACAAAAATATAATATATTGTAAATGACTAGTTCTTAGATGAGGTGGAGACATTAGTTTCCTTATTTAGGCTTTGCTTTCCTTTTTTTTAATCGGATGATCCAACCAATAACACACTTCCTGTCCTAGTGTGAGGGCAGCAACTGTGCTAGAAGTATAGAAAGCCTCCACCTCCCCTCATCTACATAACATAGGGGGAGGTGTTCTACAGTTCACAGCAATAACTGGGTATGGCTGGTAACTGATAGAACTGATCATTTCAGAATGGTAAGTTACAAGCTTTCTGCATTTCTGGCTGGATCCACAGGTATTTTTTGCAATTTTTGAACAGATATAACAAAACGGTTTTAAAAGTATATTTAACAGACTAAAATCTAACACCTAGGAGCAATTGTTATAGCCCTTAAGGAGGGTGGTCCGATAGAGTCTACCTGTCAGTTTTTCAGGTAATCTGATCTGAAGCCCAATGTTAGTCTATGGGCAGCCAGATCAAAATGGATGTCTGTCAGTTTACATCCGATTATCCTCAACCCAGACCAGTTCTGGAAAACCAGACAGAACAGAGTTCCATTTTGGTGGACCTGATCGTGACAGATCGGGGGCAATCCAATGTAAACAGACATATGTCTATTTACATCAGATTCCCTTTAGACCTAACATGGGCCCGGTAAGTTCAGTTTTTTTCCTCCACCGCAAGATCTGCTGTGACTTCTGTTCCGAACTGACCCCCCCATTCTAACTACTTTAAGGAAAATACTGTGTCACTATTCTGAGCATTGATCAGATATATGGCGAATAATGCCTTCCTGCATCTCCCTCTTCTGGAGATTTGGGTCACTGCATGCATGATTGCTGACAAAGATTTAAACACCTTACTTTTGGTGGATATGATGCGTTTCTTATACTTACCTTCTGAGCTCTTCAGATTAAGTGGACCGTTGATCCAAGAAACGTGTAGAAAATTAATTGTCTTTCCATCTATAATTTTTGTGTAGATGTTTGCATATTAAGTTGCAATCAATGTAATGTATTAATCAATTGAATATGCAATCTATAAAGAGCATCGGTTTTGTTCATGCACATATAAAATATGATGTGGAATAAGACTGAATAATTTTGTTAACAGTGACAATTTTGGTAGCGCGAAAGTTCTTTCCGTTTTCTTTTTCTTGTGCTTCTAAATATCTATGGAAAGTTGGTACATCCAAAGTGGGTACATTTTCCATGATGCATACTAGAGTAGTTTTTATCTGAAATGGATGCACACACAACAGAACACATTAACAGAGCAAAGAGAGTAAAAGTCTTATAGGCACCATGTCCCAGCAGAATTATAACTGAGTAAGAAATAAAGATCAATATGGATTTCAGCAGTGTCCTATACGACCAACAACTGAGGACAGTCAGATGGTTCACTGTTCACAGCTCTTAGCAAGACGTTCATGTATGACCATCCTATGGCCATGTACTTCTTTTGTAATTAAACGAGGATCTGTGACTGGCAGGATAGGTACATAAAAACATTTCTTTATGTTCCATTGTTGAAAAAGGATCTTTGTTCGTACTGTATGCAGAGCACGGCTTACTGTGTTATTGTACAGCCCAGTTTCTGTGGGTGTACAGTCTTCATTATCAACCTCTGTACTGTCCTTACCCAGGGATCCCAACCTGAAATAAGTAATTTCTGGGAGGTACCCATCTCATTTAGTTAGGTGCCCTCTGTCAACCTCGCCCCCTCCTTCCTGGGGGGTGGGGGGGGGTCAACAACAAGGAAGAGAGCACCCACCCAGGAAAAAAAACAACAAGAAAACAGCATTGGAACTAATAGCTAGATTACTATTGGCTATTTCAATGTGCAATAGCCAATAGCAGATTAGCTGTTGCACCTGCCCACTGCTGCTGTCAATCAACAGAGGTGGACCTGAAGTTCTCCATCAGGTCCACCTCTGCTGACTAACAGCAGCAGAGGGTGGGTGCAATAGCTCATCTGCTATTGGCTATTGCACATTGAAATAGCCAATAGTAATCTAGCTATTAGTTCCAATGCCGTTTATTTCTTTTTTTTTCTGGCTGACAGTGGCCGGCGGCCCCGATGTCAGAAAAAACCCCCAAACCAGACAGCACGGAAAGGTTTACTCTGCTAGATCGAGCAGAGCAAACCTTTCTGGGAGAAAATGTTTCTCCCCCGGGTGTCCGGGAGCGCTATCTAATAGCGGGAGACTCCCAGAACATCCGGGAGAGTTGAGATGTCTGCCTTGCCCTATGACTGCACTCCACATGGCCAGACCCTGTTTTTTTCTAACTCATCTAAAGCTTTCATATATGCAAAAGACCCATCTAGAAATTCCAAGTGTTCAGTTTAAAGTCACCATAAAAGCATACAATTCATTTGATTGCCATTTTAAGGGTCAGTAGAGCAAATTAACACATGTTTTAAAAGGGTCTTTTATCTTTATGTGGATCATGTATGATTTTAGATACAGGTTAACATTTGTATTGCTATTTAATAGGGTTAGATTACAAACTCTTTTATCTAAATAAACAATCTATTGTATATAAGTATGTAATGCCATTATTTATTTCTTACAGTATGTTTACTTAAGCAGGGATGTCTTGTGATGTCAATGAGACCCATGAGATTCCTCTACTTGGTTTTGGAGATTATAGAAACATTAAATTCTGTTTAGACATATTTATTCTCTAAATACATTTTCCTTTGACTGTTGCTGCAGGTTCTGGAATGAATTTATTAGACATTGGTAAAAAGACTTGGAATGAGAAGTGTCTTGAAGCTTGTGCACACCGCCTCAGAGAGAAGCTAGGCCCAGTTGTTCCATCAAGCACTGTACTGGTGGGTTTACACCTTCTTTCACAGGACCGGATTAACTGTCTGGGACCTTTGGGTGGCCAGATTTCATTGGGATGAGTAATTTTCTTATATGAAGTGTATTGAATTGATTGATTGCAGGGATCGCTGGCCATAAGAGCAGCACAGTAATGGTATTCTGGTGGCCTCAGAAAGGACGTCCGACCTTGTTCTTCTCAGCAAAAAATAAAGGAGATCTATATCTAGAACAAACAGTAAATCACCAATAAATGTGGTCAATATTAGAACAGACAAAGCTAGTATTTGTATCTATTAATATTATTATTGACGTAAAGTCGATGTGAACTCCTGGCGACTACATGGATCGTGTTTCTCCAGTATAATCTGTCTTCTGTTTTGGTCTTTGCAATGGCTCAATTTCTGTGGCTCTCTATCTACCTTATTGCTGGTTGTTGTCTTGTTTTCCCTTTCAAGATTTCCAAGCATAATTGTCTTTTGCAGTGAGGCAGTTTTAAAATCAGTTCTCACTGGCTGATAAGTTTGTTGTCACACAGTCCAGACGTGTCCCCTGTATAGTTCCAATCAGGGAGGGGGGCTATTCATGGAGTGGTCCTCACTAGTTTTGTGCAGACATGCTCTCTTTCCAGCTTGTGCAAGTCTTCCCCAGCAGATAGTGATAGCAAGACTGAGAGGGGGAGCAGCTGCAGCTGTCAGGAGCAGAAAGCCTCCAACACTCCTGGAAGTATCAAAGGTGGTAGAAATTAGCAGAGCTTTATTCATAAAAATGGTAGAAGAACTTGGCAGGAGAAAGGCTGCCTCAGTATAAGCTTAGGACCTTCAACAACAGTATGCTATGTATAATAGTAGAATGGTGACTGTGCACACAACTATTTTCTTCCCAAGGGCTTTAAATAGATAGCTATTGATGTACATATAAGCTAATATCTTCATCTGTTGACTTAATAATAAAAAAAACACAATATTCATTTACAACATTTTATATTCCTCTAAATAATAAAATATATATTTTTTAAATCGTATTTTATATTGCTGCCCATATTAAATTTAAACAAGTTTAAAGCCCACAATACATTCATTTTAAAGAAAGAAAGAAGCTCTAAGTGGAGTCAATTGCAGCTTTCAGCATGGTTAACTCATAACAATATTTAAAATAAAGCTCATGAACTTTTCCAGGTAAGCCTCACATACTCCATCCTGACATCCTCTGACCTTTATCTCTGATTTGATTGTCAGAGGCGCTGTGTCAGAGAAAAAGCACACCTTTTGAAAACCTCTGAGCCTGTGGTCCTTCAAGGATGGAAGGGAATTAACTGGTATTAGGAAAAAAACTGCAAAAAAAAAATTGCACACTGCAATTTTTTGAATTGCATACTGCATTCAATCCCTCCTCCCTGTCCCCAGCAGTACTGCTTCAATTTAAAACCGACCATACACTAGTAGATCTTTTTTTTATTCAGCGTGTGGGCTAAATGAAAAAAATCTAACAAATTCCTCCATCCATGCAAAATAGCATAGATGGACGAATCTCCCTATGTGACTATTGCATTATCACATCTGTCAAAATAGATGAACAACAATTGGCTGCAGTAACTGTTTGGCTGAAAATTTATATTGCAGCTCATTTAAGTCAATTGAGTAAGCACATTTTTTGTCGAATCTCTGATTCCTGGATCTGATTACTGTGAATTGGACGAAAAATTGTAACAGTGTGTGGCCAGCCTTAATTAGGGTGCCAAAGTAGTTCTTAAATGACTGACCCACAAACCCAGCAGGCAGAGGGCCCAACCAAGCCCCTGCAGTTAACTTGGTTCCCGGCTCCACCGTATGTGTCTACACAGAGCATAATCTTGGAATCTCCTTCCTCTGCGGGTGTAAAAATGCATAATGGTGATGTCCTCCCTCTCTCTCAATCCTGCAGGTGTTCCCGGGCTGTGCCTTCTGCCATATGGCTAGTGGGAGAAGTGCCAGCTTCCTCCTACTTTATTGTTACCTTCACAACTGACTGTGATGTAGAGAGGGTTGCTGAACTAACTATTCTCAGCCAGCCAATACCTGGGATTACGTTTAGCCTGATCCTAAAGCTGCAAATTCATAGCCTGTCATTTTTGTGTGCCTGACCAGAGGAAACAATGTCTTCTATATGTAACATAACTCCAAATATTTAACTGTGCATCCTACTTTATTTTTAGGGGACTGTTTCTGCATATTTCATCCAGCGGTTTGGATTTCATTGTGATTGTCACGTAGTTGCATTCACTGGGGATAATCCAGGTGAGGATATGTGTAAAAAAAGCACCGCTCATTATGCCTAATTACTGACAGATCTCCATGGATACAATTCCCCTGTGGAAATGAGGAAGGGTGTAAAAATGCCATAAACCCCAAACATGTTTGGAGATATAAAGGTATAAATTATGGTGTACCCATGTATATATATTAGCTGACACATCAGTTAATTTTACACAGGTGGAGAATATCCATCATCTAGAAGAAACTTGAAAATGTAGGTCAAAATCACAAGTCTAATAGATCCTGGAAACTTTTCAAACATATTTGTATTCAGCCTGTGTTTTAGATTTATTGGTTTGTAGAAAAATTATTTTGGGTTCCAATTTAAAGTTGAACTCCAGGGAAACAGCTGAACACCCATTTCAAATACATATAAGGGAGATGCTGTACCTGCCAAAGGATTTGTATTTCTGCACACCCAGCCCTGAAATTTACATAGTTTTGCCATACAGCCAAGGCAGGTTGGTGAACTGAATTTTCTCTACTGCAGTTAAGCAAATAGTCTGGCCACATTGTTAACCCTGTTAACATTCAGCTTCTGAAAGAAACATGTTTTTGTATGTTTAGATGTCGAATAGCATAAGACTGTGCCAGAGGAGAGTTAGGAAGTTGGAGGGGAAGACAGATAGCTAGAGAATGTAGAAAAAGAAAAGACGATAGGGTAGCTAGCGATAAGTGGTACTACTTGTCCAAAAAAATTCTAATTGTCAGAAGAGCAGCCAGTTAGATAAAAAAAACCTCTGAGCGCTAAGAGGGTTGAAAATATCTATGATCAGTTGGTATTCCACTATGGATTCAACCAAAATAACCAGTTTTTTAAGGTTTTGGAGCAACTTTTGAAGGGTGCAGTAAGGTCCTTCATTAAAATCATGTCATTGATCTAGGCAAATCATTTTGGAATAGAGAGTGCTTCCACAGTGCTGGAATGTAGATATTTGATGCATTTAAAGCGGAACTATATCCTATTCATCCAAATTAAAATAAATATAAAATGGTAATGATGCATGTATTACTTTTAACTCCAGGGTTTGGTTTCCTTGAATAACTCAGCAAATGTTTATTTACCACTCTAATCCTTTAGCCATAAGGGCAGAGCATCCTCTCTCCCTTTATTTCCCAGAATTAGATGCCTGGAAGGCACTGGTGATGTAGCCATCCCAGGGGGCAGTTGTGAGGCCCTGGCTATGTCACCAGTTCCTCACTAAACCTGATTGGATTTCCAGTGTTGGTTCAAATTGTTGGAAAAAAGTTTATGAATAACTGCTAGTTGCTTTAAATGTTATAAAAGTAGAATCTTTTGAATGTTTACATTCTAACATTGTACTGGTTTTATGTAATAAAATCTAATAAAAAAAAGTTTAGATGAGTTTTAACAAAGTTAGGTTTTTATTTTTTACCCAGCATCCTTGGCAGGAATGAGACTTGAAGAAGGTGATATAGCAGTAAGTGTTTTAGCAGTTAATACTAGATTTGTAGAGTCTGTCTGTTACACTTCATAAATTCACTTATGCATTCCATACACCTAGCATTAAACTGTGCTAAACAGGTCCTGGAGCATAAGCCAGATAGGAATCGTAGATCAATATGTTTTTTTTCTTCCAATTGTTTATTCTCCTAATATCTTTTATCTTGATTTTATATGTATTTTTCATCTCCAGAGACATTTGCAATCCTCGAGAACTAAGTTGTTATATTGGAACAAACATTGTCCTGAGATTTCATGGCTTAGCACTGTTGTGATTAAGACTTTTATATTTAAAGCTGAAGTGTTTTGGATTCCACACATTATTTTGGTTAATTTAAAGCATATTAATTTTAAAGGGCAAGGTCGTGTTTGCAAAAAAAACCTAGAGGCAAAGCAATACCCCCCTTAAAGCCCCTTCACCCAATCCAGACTCAACTCCCAATTTAAGTGCTTTCTTAGTTCTTCAGCATGTTAACAGCCTTCTTTCTGGAATCTTCTCTGCCACTGCCTGCACCAGCATAGTTTACTCCATGTTGACTTGAATGGGGCCAGTAAAGTCAAAGTAACTTGAACTTGACACAGAATGGCTGCTGATGTCTGGCTTTCTGTCAAACTCTCTGAAGCAAGTGAAAGTCTTTTTTAAACAGCCATGTCTTAGCAGTCTGGATTCCTTAACATATCATCAGAAAGTCACACCTGACGGGTACGTCAGAAATCATTTTGTGGATCAACCTCTGGAAACTCCTCTCACACGTCGCCATCAGTTCTATACTGCCGTTCAGCCAGATTTCTCCCACCTGCAGCTTTTTTGGACCCCTTTTGACCTTATACTGCAATCCACAACTCTAGTGAAGCTGTTAGGATCCAGAGCGCCTCTAGGTGGCGCAGGAGCTGAGACCTGCAGCTCCAGTGCTCACCTGCAGGTGTTTCCCAGCTGCCAGTACTTAGCCATCACCTGGTGCTTCCTGGGAGGATATTTAAACCCTCCCTGCAGTCAGGGTGATGGCTCAGTATCGTTTCCTGTTTCCTGAAACTTGAACCCTGAGTCCCCAGTTCCGGTGAACCCTGCTTTACGTCCAGAGTCCTGTACCCTGTTTGTGTCCCGAGCCCGGTTACCCATTTGCAGTCCTAGATACCTCTTGTTGCCATTACCTGCCTTTCCTCCTGTTGCCATTACCTGCTTGTCCTCTTGTTTCCATTACCTGCCTTTCATCCTGTTGCCATTACCTGCTTGTCCTCCTGTTTCCATTACCTGCTTGTAGTCTGGTTGATGTTACTTATTTATGTTTGCTTTTGGGTGTTGTTTAGTTTTGCTGTTTATTAAACTGTATATGATACATTCTGCCCTGTCCGGTGTGGTCATAAGTGTTTGGTCTGCCTGTGTGGGTACCTGCGCAGGTGTGGGGTCACCTGTGTCGGTATCCCTGACAGAAGTAAATAAAAGATGGCCTCTGATGAAGTCTAAAAGACGAAATTGATCAAGTGTTCTGATGTTGGCAATTTTTTTATGTATTTAATGAATTAATTGCACTAGAAGCATTTTTCTTCACCATTCATTTGCTGCACTGGAGTTGTAGATTGCAATATAATGTCGAAAGAACTCCAGTACCGCCATAGTGAGTGGAATGTGGCTGAATGGTTATGTGAAACTGATGACAGGTTGTGACCAGAAAGTTGACCCACAAAACGATTTTGCACATACCGCAAGGAGGTAAGACAGTTCTGGTGAGTGTGGTTTCTGATAATATGTTAGGGAATCCTGATTCCTAAAGCATGACTGTTTAAAAAACTGTACTGTTCTTCCTCTAACAGTACAGGAATAGGTCTGATATATAAAGTGGACCTTGTAGTTTCCCTTTATGAGTGTGTATTCATTCTCTCTACAGTTCTGCTTAATAAAGGATTCATTTTTTTTTGCATTATAGTAGAGAAGATAAAGGTCACATCTCTTATAACACGCCTAACGATAATCTGTTAAAAGGAGGCATGTAAAATAATAGGCCTTTTACTCAGTAATGAATTTGTTATCTTATTGAAGATGGACGTATAGGTGACCTTGGTGCTGGAGCTGGCACAAAACTTTCCTCCTTCGGCCTCCGCACAACTTTGTTTAATGTTGTTTCTATAGCGCTTCCAATACCAGGTTTATTTTTATAGAATAAATAGGTTGATGTGCAGAGGTTATGTCTGATAGTTTTAATGAGGTTTATTGAGACTTTTTTACATGCAAATGTCATTTATTAAAGAAAAAATACCATAATGCTTTCTATTGTAATTAATTTACATGAGTATATTACATAAATAAGCCCTTGATAGTGCTGCCGTAGCTAAAAGAACTCCAAAGAAAATGAGAAAGTACTTACCCCCCTGTGGAAACCTCCACACAATGACAACAGTGCAAAAAAATGACGTTCTGCTGTGAAACTCAACAAAGCTTTGGTAAGACTAGAGAGATTTAGGCTCCTTTGTCCTTGTTTCAATGGATTTGAATGTTCAGTTTTCACTATCCTGACAGGTGTGTATGTGTGTCTGTGTATGAGGGGTAGAACCTAGTTTTCTGATATTAGTTCCAAAGAGGTAGATGGTCACGTATGGATTCATGATGCTTCTGTAGCTTTACATTTCTTCCTTTTTTACATCCCTCATATTTCAATAACTCTCACTATATCAGTATATTTGTCTTGGTCTAAGATACTTCCTATGGAAATAAGGTTGTGTAAAAGGCACTGGTGGGTTACTGTATATAATGGGAAGAACTAAGGCATGTGTCACACTAGCGATTCTGTCACTGAACGTCTTGCTAGTGATAGAACCGCAAAAACTCTCTGACAAACATGTACAAACCATGGTAAGAGAAGAATAGGGTTAGCTGGGTAAGGTTCAAGTGAAGAGGAAGAGACAAGGTGAGCAGAAGAAAGTGCATTGGGAGGGGTATGTGGGGCCTGACCAGTGCATTGAGTATCATGGTCCATTTGTTGGTTTTGTTTAGAGTAAAAGCAAAGGGCAGTCTAGGTTTAGGTGGGGATTATTGTCTAGCAAGGGAGACCATTTTTTTGTGAACAAAATAAAGTGGGTATTATTTAAACTTGCCATTTTTCTCTGTTTTACCTGCATACATTTTAGAGTTAGCTGCCTCAAGGCTTTAGCAATTATCTGCCAAGTACCAAGAAAGATGAAGGTTGCCAATTTATTTTTGTGTTTAGTAAGGTCAGTCTGTTAGATAAGGCGTCCCAAAGACTAAGAGATGGGTCTTGGTTTAAGATGGATCTGAGCAAATTTTATCCTGTATCAAGAATCTTTGTACCTTGGTTCACTGCCAACATATAGTATATGGCAGAGCATACCACAATCCATGCAAACCTGAAAGCATGGCAGTGAAGCACTGGGGGCAAATGTGGCTATCTGGTGAGGGGTCATATAGCAGCAGGTCAGTACTTTGTATGCATTTTTATGAGCTAGAATATTAGTTTGCTATCGCTGTCCCGATTTCTTTCCACTTAGGTATGTCCAAGGACTTACCTAGGTTGATTTCCAATCTAAGTATATATGGCAATTTCAGTCAACTCATCCTTTCCTATAGTGTTGCTCTCTTTTTAGCCCAACCAGCAAGATTCTGTTGTGTTCTTTGTCCAGCGAGAGAGTGACTTTATTAGGGAAAGTGGCAATTGCATTTTTAGTGATTGCTGGTGGTGCGGACCTACAGCTTTGATTTTGCTGCAAGGTTTATGCAGGAAAAATATACATTTATTTAAAAATGAGTTCTGCATGTTTTTAGCTACACCTAGATATGCAATCTGCTTCTGTACTCATCCGAACAAACAAGATTCTTATCCTACTACAGGTGAGCCTTGGCACAAGCGACACTCTTTTTCTTTGGATTCAAGAGCCTACGCCTGCTCTGGAGGGGCACATATTCTGCAACCCAGTACATTCTCAGGATTATATGGCTTTACTTTGGTGAGTACACACCACCTAAGCCCGTCAATTAAATATACCAAAGTAATATCATGCTTTCTGCAGGAAATAGCTGATTCTTCTGAAATTAATTCATGTGTTCCTCACTGTTGCTGTAAATTTTGCACCTCTGCTAAAGTAATTATTTTTCCATCAAGGGTTGTGTGTATATAGTTTGTGATTTTTAATAGAGTTTTTATGTGTAACCCCGATTCCAAAAGAGTTGGGACACTGTGTAAAATCAAAACAGAATGCAATGATTTGCAAATCTCATAAACCTATATTTTATTCACAATAGAAAATATATTAAATGTTCAAACTGAGGAAACGTACCATTAAAAAAGAAAAGAAAAAAAAAAGGTAATTTTGACATTGATGGCAGCAGCACTTCTCCAAAAAGTTGGGACAGGGCCATGTTTACCAGGGTGTATCATCCCCTCTTCTTTTAACAGCACTCTGTAAATGTCTGGGGACTGTGGAGACCAGTTGCTGGAGTTTTGGGAGAGGAATGTTGTCCCATTCTTGCCTGATATAGGATTTTAACTGCTTAACAGTCCTGGGTCTTCTTTGTCGTATTTTTCCTTTCAAAATGTGCCAAATATTTTTATTTGGTGAAAGGTCTGGACTGCAGGCAGGCCAGTTAAGCACCCAGACTCTTCTACTATGAAGCCATGCTGTTGTCATAGATGCAGTATGTGGTTTAGTATTGTCCAGCTAAAATATAAAAGGCCTTCCCTGAAAAAGACGTCGTCTGCATATGCTGCTCTAAAACCTGGCTATATCTTTCAGCATTGATAGTGCCTTTCCAGATGTGCAATTTGCCCATTCCATACACACTAATGCACCTCCATACCAACAGAGATGCAGCCTCTTGAACTGAGCACTGATAACAAGCCAGACAGTCCCTCTTCTCTTTAGTCCAGAGGGCGCAACTAGGGTTGCCACCTTTACTTCAAGCGAAACCCGAACACTCTAGAGACGCGCAGACATTTTTTGGGGAGAATTAGTCGTGGGTTATTCATATCTAAATAGCGCCACCCATTCATATGCAAATATTACAGGTGAGACTATTTCCAGTGGGGGGCCAGTAGCCCCTATCTTAATTTTGGTTGCCCCTGGTCTGCCTGACACCTTGTGTCCGGGTATCTGCTGCAATGAAACCCGAACAGAGCATTCAAAACCCGAACTGTCCGGGTGAATCCTGGACAGGTGGCAACCCTAGGCGCAACGCAGATGGTTGCCAAAAAGAAGGTCAAATTTCAATTCGTCTAACCACAGAACATTTTCCACTTTGCAGCAGGCCATTTTACATGAGCTTTGGCCCAGAGAAGACAGCGAAATTTCTGGATCATATTCAGATCTGGCTTCTTCTTTGCATGACAGAGATTTAACTTGCATTTTTGAATGGCACAGTGTACTGTGTACACAGACAGTGATTTTTGGAAGTATTCCTGAACCCATGCAGTGATGTCCATCACAGAATCATGCCTGTTTCTAATGCAGTGACATCCGAAGATCCCGTGCATCCAATATTGCGTTTCGGCCTTGTCCCTTGCGTACAGAGATTTCTCCAGATTCTCTGAATCTTTTGATGATATTATGTACTGTAGATGATATATTTAAAGTATTTGCAATTTTAAGTTAAGGAACGTTATTCTGAAATTGTTCAACAATTTTTAGACGTAGCTTTTCATAGATTGGTGAATCTCTGCCCATCTTTACTTCTAAAAACACTCTGACTCTCTAAGATGCTCGTTTTATAGAAAATCATGTTACTGACCTGTTGCCAATTAACCTAATTAGTTGGAAAATATTATTCCAGCTCTTACGTGTAAGTTCCACATACTTGTTGTGCTGTGCTGCAGCCCAGGAGATCCATTGGAGTGCCCACCACACTGTAACTACAGCAGGGTACATTACGCGATAGCATGCATTATTTGTACGGTACCATGCAATTAATGTGACGCATAGGTGTGAACACGTCCTGGTGGGAACAGAGGCCAGAAATAGCATAGGGATACATTGGGATGCATTTTGGGTCCGGTCTGGTCTGGAGGTAATCTGGATGTGGTATGAATGGGCCCTTATAGATGTCCCTGTACTCCTCAGCGCCATCTAGGGGTACTAGTGCCTTGTGAACAGCATCTGCCCAGCTATACGCATTTATAAGCCCTTATAGGTTAGCTGAAGAGGCATCAGAGATGCTTGCTTTAAGGATTTTCTTGGTCTGACTTAAACCCACAGCTCTCTGATTAGGGATGATTCCCAGCTCTGATGAATCAATGAGTTCTGTAAACAAGGAGCTTATAATCATGGCAAACAGTACCTACAATTATGAATCACACTCACATGTAAGTTTACGTTGGGCTGTCTGCATGAAAATGCAGCCTGCCCAGGAACACCCACTCCTCCAGACTGACAACCATCCATCAAGTAATTTTGCATAACTCTTCCCAAGAGCCAGCCCACTGCTTGCAATAAGTATGAGGGCTCTTGAGGAGTACTGAGGCAGGGTGATGTTTTTAGGAAGCTATGTACAGCACCCTGTTGGCTAATCCCACTAGCTATAATCAAGTCCCACCTCAACCTAACCACTGAACCATCACATTCTCAAACAATTCATCCCCACACAGCTACCTCCTCATGTATCATTTCCCCCTCCTCTTTCAGATTGTAAGCCCTCAGGGGCAGGGCCCTCCTTACCATCCTGTCTTGAATTGTATTGTAATGTCTTCCTTACATTGTAAAGCGCTGCGCAAACTGTTGGCGCTATATACATACTATGTAATAATAATAATAATAATCGGCCTTCATTACATAAAGAAGCACAGACACCCAGTGATGATGTCACTGGGTGTAAAATATGGTTTGTCATGAAAACAGAAAGGTTTTATTTAAAAATGTTTTAGTATGTTGGTGATGGGATAAAAGCAAAATATAATCAGATTAAACTTCAGCTTTAATTTCATGTATAAAATGCATACTCACTGGAACTAGAGTATAGTTTCCTTTTACAGCAGTGACAATTTCCCACCATATCTTGATGGTGTGTATTATGTGCTGTGTATTGGATAATAAGCAGATGCGTATCACTGTGTGGCAGCTATTAGTCTAATTAATAAACTATTGATTACTATGCAGAAACATCAATAAGGTTAGTTAACTGGAGATAAAAGCACTTGAAAAGCTGCGTATCCTTTCCTATATGTCTCAGTTTAGTTCTAATTATAATGATGAGGATAATGCTGATGTAACATTTCACAGCAGTTACTAAACTTTCTACTGTTTTTTTTTGCTTTAGATTTATTCAGCATATTTAATAAGGTAAAGGGCAATGTGTAAAGTGCAGCCATCTATAGCAATCAGGTACCAGTCACCTTGTTTTCTTTGCTATCAATCAGTGATGGGTAAAATCTTATTAGGTGCTATGAATATCCTCAATTTATACATCATTATTGCCCTTTACATTGACTGTATTTAAAGCTTATCTCCGGGCATGCAGCTAAATACCAAGTTGCCATATATATTTTAAAACTGTTTAACCTGCCAAAAGGTTTGTAATCTGTGCATTCAGTCTTGTGACATGACATTACAGACATTTTTAGTTAATATTTTTTAAGTTCATACATTTTTAAATAAATGTAAATAAAAATCTAAAGTGCAACTGAAGCCAACAGCATTTTTATGTTTGGATAGATTAGAGAGGGATTATAACCCCTTTCAGGTTTGTATTTTCTTTGTTCCCAGGAATAGACAGGAAATCTTCCAATGGGGACCGTAGTACTTTGGAAGGATTTCCTCTCACTTCCTGTTGTGGATATCAGACAGGAAGTGAAGGGAAATCTCCCCAAAGCACACGTGACAAAAAAAGCTGACAGGGGCTATACCTTGTCTAATAAACCCTTGGCTTACCAATATATTTAATGCAGGTTACACCCATGACGCAGAGCGTCAAGGGACCCTTCAGTTGAATGATTGAAGTGAGGCCCATTCTGTAGTTATGATGCTTGAAACATTTATTGAAGAACTTCTGGGAGAGAGGTAGAGGAGGGTTAGGATCATCCAGGCAGATGTTGACTCCAAGGCTTCTCAGAGAGAGTGGTTACAGCTTCCATGGCCAGCAGGCCAAGCACCTGACACTGCATTACTTGAGGTAAGAGTTACTGATCCTCGTCTTTAGCAGCAGCAACCATGGGACCTGCTGCCACCAGGCTCCAGGGTAATTCCAAGATTAGTTCCCAGGCTTTGAGACCTGGTCAGCTCAGGCAGTCCAGTGCAACCTCCCCACAGGCATAATAAGATTAACACTAAATTTAATAGCACCCTTTCCACCAGCGTGATACATAACCAATCAGATCCTGTCTTTGGTTTGTTCAGTTAAGCTTCAAAAATGAAAGATTGAAGCTGATTTGCTACTATGGGCAACTGCTTCAGATTCTGTCTGCTCAAATTTTGATAAATGTCCCCCAATGAGTTTTCTATTTAAAAAAGCACAAGCTTTTTACCTTCACACTCTCTCGTTAAAATTATTTATACACAGCAGGTGGAAGCACATATATATCTCAGTTGTGCATGGAAATTTTAGCTTGACCTTGATTGTGGCCTAAAATGAAAATACTAAATATTAATTATCAATATTTCATATTTAACCAAGTTTTAAAAAAAAAGGGAAAGCTATTTTTTTTTAATTTTTATTTTGACCATGTTAATGAAAGAATATATATGTGAAAACATTATACAGTATATTCCCTTTTAAAGCCTGCTCTAGTCTTGTGTTTCTAAAACAGTTTGCCTAGCACAGTGGTTATACTAGCAATTTAACCTCTGCAAGAATACCGAGTTTGTCCAAGGTAACATGTAGAGAACTTTGAATCTGTGAACTTTTTTGTGTCCTCAGTATGCCTTGAATCAAGAAATAAATGATGCAGTTTGAACTCTGGCAGTCTTTGAATTATTTGAACTGAATAAGCTGAATTTTCGACAGGCATGATGTAGTGGACAATGTGGGCGAAGGAACAAAATTTCCCAGAGTGTCCAATACAGGGCCGAAGGATGAGGAAAAAAGGTTAATTAGTTCTGTTTCATCAGTTCTTCATTTTAAAACAATGTCCTTCGTTGCAATTAGATCTGAATTCTCCTTAATAGAGTGTACATATTGTCACAGGAGAATATGCGTATTGCAGTACTCAGCAAAGCTTTATTTGGACTAGCAGTGCACATTCTACTTGAAGAAGTGGGTAGATGTCAAACTCTTCTCCCGTAAAATGCAGATAGCCCATAGAACAAAAATGTCAACGAGCACTGGACTACTCAGCGTCTTGTCTTTAAACTAGATTATATTTTATCTTCAACAAATACACAGAATGTGTGTTAGTATTTTATGTTTATCACAACCTCATTTTTTTAATGTACTTTTCCGATTCATGCTTGCTTGCTCTGTTCTTTTCCATTATCATACATTTACAATTTCGAAGATTTCTAGTAGCTCTATGTCATATTGTGCAGTTAGCATTCCTTTTGATTGATTGCTGCACTAAGATGAATTCCCTCCATCCGAAGATGAGCTCCCTCCATCTTCTACTTTTCTTCTAGAAAGTTAGTGATTGCCAGAGCTGTAGTCAGTCTGGCTGAATTATAGTTGGCATTGAGCTGGTTAATTCCAGGTGTTCTAGAATTGATTGTACCTGCCTGAGTGGGGTGTGACTCTGCTGCAATGTGGGGTAACCAATGGCAGGACACTATGGGTGTATGTGTAGTCCACCAGCCAATCAATGGGGCTCTCAAAGCCAGTGGTGCATGCTGGGATAGTGCATACATACTTGGGGGAATCGCCATGTGCTCAGTCCTGTTTTAGTGTAGTTCCAGTCTGGTTGGAGTTCCAACCTAAGCCTAAGCCTGAGGGTGGGATTGCTCAACTGTGGGAAATGCTTTGTTAGGCCTCAAGTCTGGAAGAGGGCTAACACTGGGGAGGAGAATCAGAAAAGCGGATGGCTGCTCGAGGTACCGGAAATGGAATGGACCTCAGGAGCAAGTCTGGTGTCTCTCCTACTAAAGATCTTATGCCTATCCCTCTTAAGCTGTTGCTCAAATACCCAGTGTCAGTATGTGCTCCTATTAATCCTGCACTGTGGAATACTAAAAGGGAATGGTGAGTCTGGAGTTTTGTTCTGTCTATTTTTGCTTTTGGATGTGCTAAGCCCTAAACCCTCTCTCCCAATTCAAGTGTTCCAATAAAAGTTCTTCAGCATCATACCTCTGGCCTGGATTTCAGCTCTATCAGAACAAGAAAAGGGCAATTAATGCTATTGGGGCTACAGGTTGCTAAAATTCCTTAGACAGGCTATGGAAGATCCGGGTTCTCAGCGGCTCCACAGGGGGTGAACGCTACACAAGCAAAATAGAAAAAATAAAATATTCAGTGCATTTAGGCAGCACAGTGGCTTAGTGGTTAGCACTTCTGCATTGCAGCACTGGGGTCACTGGTTTGACTCCTGGTCAGGACGCTATCTGCATGTGGAGTTTGCATGTTCTCCCTGTTCTTGCATGGGTTTTCTCCAAGTACTTCGGTTTCCTTCCACACAAACATGCTGTAAGGTTAATTGGCTTCTGTCCAAATCTTCCCTGTATGTATGCCTGAGAGATAAGGACCTTAATTTGTAAGCTCCTCAAGTACAGTGATGTGAATGTGCAGTATGTAAAACACTGTGTAAATTGTTGGTGCATAAAATACCTGCAATAATAATAATAATCCTTGCAAAACATGTACCATTTCCCATGTTTTATCTCCTTACACCTGCAGCAATGTACAGAAAAATACCCATTGATCTTGCCAGAAATCCAGTGTGTGCCTCTAACCTTCTGTAGTCAGCTGACAACACTGCCTCTGCTGCATTAAAAATCCCAAGCCATGTTGTCAGCCCTGCCTCTGCCTAAGATCACCCCTGATGGACTACAGAACACCTCCCTGTTTTTTTATAGAGATGAAAAAAGGTGGAGGTCTGAGGTTAAGCCACCCAGAAGTAGTAAAGGAATCATTCTGATTTTGAGAGGATCCATAGACTCGCTTTGAGATAAGAAGAGCACTAAAGAACTATGGTTGTGTTGCAGCACTACCAAACAGTAGTCATTGTGTGCATATGTGATAAACATTTATGTCTTTCCTCATGTACATTTATGATTTCTTGATAAAAATAAGTTTTTTAAAATATTAACAGGTATTGCTGAGATTATTTACAAGATTATCAATTCAAACATATGTTTTAAAAACTAAACTCTGAGCAATAAACTAAATAATTTTAGCTTTGGGTAAAGGATGATGAAGGCAGGCTGAGAGTATAGTTATACATAGAAATGAAATCATTGCATTGCATTGCTTAATTATAATATGGAATGTATTCTATTATTCCAACCACTATATAAAGATTCAATAGCCTTAGAAACATCTAGCAAATTAGTGACTTACTGCTTGTGCTGAAGCAGTCAGCTAAACACAGAGTTGAAATGCACACGTGAACTATTTTTCTTACTGAAACATTTCTAATAAGGTTCAGACTCTATTGTTGTGATCCACAGACCTTTACTGGACAGCAACACCTCATGGTACTTAAGGCCTCATCGACACAGGGCATGTAGCCCTGTACAGCATGAAGGGCTTGTTGTTAATGCGCCTGGAGGCTGGGTCAAAAACTCAAAAAATTACAAATCCTATGGCAGATAAAACAACTTTGAGTATATGGTTTTGTTTTACTGTGCATTTAGATGCTTGTCTGAATTTCAGCTTTAAGAGACATCATAATGACCTAAAAAGCTATTGTTCAGCACCAGCATGCCTCACTGTCATACGAACTCCTTCTGTTTTGCTAAGCATTTCCATTTAGCTTTTAGTTTGGGAAGAAATCTAAATCTGACAAAACCAATAAATATGATTTACAATAAACATTAATAAGACCATAAATCCAGCTAGAGATGAATTTAATCCTAAGGCGATCGTCCTGTTTTCAGTGGATCATCTGGCACGATCAAATCATTTGTGCATTACTCTCACCATATCTCAGTTACAGCTCCTGTGTTCATCGGTCTCCAGTGACAGGTACAGTTTTAGAAACCGGTTTGTTTTGGAGGCACAGGGAGGTCAGCATTCCATTACAAGCGACGAGACTCACGTGACAGGACGCTTTTATGCTGTCTTAATGGTCTTTCTTTGCTTCTTAGTTTTAAAAACGGCTCCCTCATGAGAGAGAAAATCAGAGACAAGTGTTCATCCGGCTCCTGGGAAGAGTTTGCTCAAGTGATGAGATCGACCCCCCCTGGAAACAATGGTTGTCTAGGTAGGTTGGGATAAAAATACAAGTGTATCCTGCTGAGGTCCAGGCAAGCTAGCAGAAATTTGAAACAATGTATAACTAGAACTGCAGTAAAAAGTAAAGGAGCTATTTGCAGAAAATGTCATAAAATTAAGAAACATGGGTGATAGACGTTTCTGAAAAAACATAATTTTTTATATTTTCTATCTCTTCTCTCTATTTATTTTCAGAATATCTATCTATCTATCTATCTATCTATCTATCTATCTATCTATCTATCTATCTATCTATCTATCTATTTATCTTGTTTCTTATTTTGGACAGAGTGGTGGGGCAGGACTGTACCTTTAATGGGTCCAGCCCGAGGCTGTTGCCTCAGGCAACATCTCTTTGGGTCACATGGTGGGGGGGTGGCAGGCAGAGCGGCATGGCACAAAGTTTCTGTAAATTCACCAGGAAAGTAAATGAGGGGACGTCTCTCTAATTGGGGACAGACAGCAAAAAACTGACAGATGTCTAGAGTTATTCTTTAAAGTAGAACTGTAGTCAAAACTTTTTTTATGTTAGCTTTGGATAGAGTAAATGCGGGTTATGGTCCCTGCCAGATTCTATTTGCCATCTGTGTCCCATTGGAGAGATTTCACTTCCTATCTGATAGCCACAACATGACACATAGAGAGTGTGGATTTCCCTAACAGGGACACAGACAGCATTAAAAACCTGACAGGCGTTCTAACTCCTCATCACTCTATCCCAAACTAAAAAAAATGTTTTGGCTTCAATTGTACTGTAAGTTTATCTCTTCCAAAAAATTTTAAGTCTACAGTTCCTCTTTAAAGCCCATTTTCGGGGCAAACAAAAAAAGTACCCTTGCAGTGGGGGCTACCCCCGCACTACAAGGGTTAGTGTTTGTTTTTGTCTATAGGCTGGCGTAAAGCAGATTTACTTACCTGATCCCGGCTCCGCCAGCGTTTCAGCACTGTCCTCCATCCCTCTCTGCTCCGGCTTGTGGAATATCCCGCAGTGTCCTCATGTCTAACGCTGGTCTTTGGAACCTGCATTAGCCATGCTGACGTCAGTGGTCCTCAGACCAGGGGAGAAGAGGCTGCAGTGACCGCTCTAGCTGCCCTGGAGGAGCCAGCGGGAGTGGGGATCAGGTAAGTAAGTCTGCTTTTCTTCAGCCCCTAGACAACGAGCTATTAAAGTGACATTAAATTCAGGAGTTAAATATTAAAAGTGCATTGAAGTCTCTAAACAATAATACAAATATAGCTTATGTGTATATCACTCAGCTGTAGGTCCCTAAATAATTTCTGAATTGGTGCTGACACTGTTCTTCCTTCTGGAGGGTGACTACTATTGTTCCCCATGTTTCCTGTGTGCGTTGTGAAGTAGCCACCGCTTCTTTACTGGAGTAGTCTGCCACAACTTCTTCAGTGTCCAATTACAAGCTCAAGGCAGGAAGGGGACCAGACTGCATTGCTCAACTGTTGAAGAGAAAAATATGGGTACCTAAACCTCCATTTGCTGTCTGGCAGGACTGCAGAAATCTCAGGCCTGGATAGGTAGGAGGAGAGAGCTGAAAGATGACTCATGAATCTGCTTCTACTCCTTCATTGTACTGAGTTCTATAGTGTTCTTTAGTGACGTAGGCGTCAGTGAATGGAACCAGAGTGCATGGCAGGGAACACAGAAGTCCAACATTTCCAGAAGTGGTGGATACTGAACAGTTTATCAAAGGTTGCAGTGCTTTAATAGAGAGAAGGTAGGAGACATAGGTCGTGGGAGATGTAAGTATAATGAAGCTGATTTATTAAAGGAGCTGAGAATTTATTAAAGGAGCTGAGAATTTTCACACAATAGGTTGTGTAAACATTCACTTCAGTTATCAAACCATGTTTAAAGCAAATTTATGTTTCCTTATTTCATTTGCACATGATTGCGTTTTCAAAGTCAGCAGGAATTTGCTTTCCACATAATTGGATAATTATTTATTGTGTAACTCGCAACCCCTTTAGTAAATCAGCCCGATTCACTCTTCTTTTGCAGGAATTTGCTTTTGAGATATTAAGATAGATAGATAGATAGATAGATAGATAGATAGATAGATAGATAGATAGATAGATAGATAGATAGATAGATAACCATTCATACAGTAAAAAGTGGTTAATGTTTGTAATTATTTTCTAATTGTTTTCTTAGGTTTTTATTTTGATGTTATGGAAATCACTCCACGAGCAGTTGGTATTCACAGGTTCAACAGTGAAAATCAGAAGGTAGGACAGACTGTAAAATAAAAGAACATTAAAGTGAACTAAAAATTTCTAATAGGCTTATGTATTGTAGTTAGCACCTCCTGGTTCCTGTATGCATATTTTATACATAATGGAATTTTCACCTCCAGGTGCTTGCCTTCTAGGAGAATTAATGCATGCAGCAGGCCTTGCTATGGTTTACAAGAGGGCTGCAAAACTGAAGACCTTTGAGTAGTAACAATGGGTATCCTGAGATTAGTGTTTTTTTACTCAAATCAAGTTTATTAAAGTTACCATGACATACAGGAGAACATCATCCGCATACAAACAGTGGCCTGTAAGATCATAGATATACCATCAAAGCCCATGGAGTACAACTACATCTATATAAAAAATATGCAGTAAAATTATCCCAAACTGTATATATCCCTTTTTGAGAACTATGAAAGGGCAGGCCACATTGACAAGGAACATTGAGACACAAGAGGTGGGTGGGTGACACAAACCAAGAAACACAGGACAATACAAGCAAAAGAGAAGAAGAGAAAAGTGTTTTTTTAAAGTGTTGCCTGCTTTAGAAAAATTCCTGTAACTATTGTGTGTAGTACCCAGGTACTACTTAATGATTATTGATTGGAAATATTACTTGTTACTACATTTTTTAGGTGTCAGAATTTACAAATGATGTGGAAATCCGAGCTCTTATCGAGGGACAGTTCATGGCTAAGAGGATCTATGCAGAGCGACTTGGGTATAAAATAAGTAAGTTGTTTTGATATACTTGCTGTTTAGCCACCTATCATTTATAAAGACACACCAGCAGCTTTTGTGTGAAGGAAACATATATCTAAAGCCAGCAAGACAAGTACAGAGCCTTTTAAGGCTTTCTTAAAAAAAGAGTGCTTATTATTAAGTGTGGGAACCCATAGCAGTCCATCAGAATTCACTCTCTTAAAGTTACACCAGAGTCCATTGTTACTGCATGTAAGCTGTAGCCCTCAATAAGCTACTTTTGTGTATCATTTGAAACCAATTGGTTGTCTGAAAGAAAATAAATGATCCAGTGGCTAGTGTCTAAAAGAATGTTACTTAACAATTCACTCATACCTAGAGGCATCAGTGGAGCATGAGGCATCTAATGACTTATACCTCATGTCCCTTCAAATCTATGCGTTAATTAATACACTCATTTTCCTGCGTTGAGGTATGTGATGCATTAAGGCAGCCCATTCACTTTTGTGAACACATATCCATGTGTTGGGGTGCACTACAGGATAGCTCATGAATGACAATGCACATATACCATGAGGTACTGCGTGTTGGTTAAGATGCTGGTTTAAATGCACGTTACAGCAAAGAAAAGGTGTAAAGAGCCATACATTTGCGCAGACTTCTGTAGACTAGCATTGAGAAAGAGCAACAGTAAAGCTCAATTACTGTGCAGCACTGTTAAGCAGGAAGTACAGCAAGTATATAGTATATAATGAGTATGTATGGCTAACACCAAATAACAAACATTTTTTTTTTACTTTAAAAGATATTGTATAAAAGAGTTGTATAAAAGATCATATTTAGATAATGATATTTGCCAGCATCCTCTGCCCCTTTTTTACATTTAGCTGCCAGCTGGGGTATCTCCCAGCTGACACCTGAATGGGGCTGGGATTGCATAAGTCATTGCTAGGACTCCGGCGGCCCGAGTATCCTAGCAAACAATGCATGGGAAGCTGTCAGATTCCTGACAGCCTACCAGTACACACATATTCCACTCTGAGCACTGGTACACCAGATCAGAGTTGGTCTTAATTCTACCAGTTTTCCAATTTGTAAACTGGAGCAAATTTTTTTTTTTTTCCTCTGTTGAAAATGTCGGTAAAGCTACCAGAACTAAACTTGGCACAGGAACCTTTAAAGGTCCATACCACCAGAAAAGTGTTGTTAAGACTTTATTAAATTTCCCCAATGTGTCTCTGTGTGGAGGTGGCCATCTTGGTAGAGGCTGAGATGCCCACATAATGACTAGTGTGAAAATACTGAGGAAGAAACAGAAGAGGTGCAGAAAGCACAACTTCGCAGAATGAATGAAACAGAAGCAAAAAGATGCTTGCATGGCAGGCAATCTGGTACAGATTTCTTTCCAGCAAGGAGAACAGTGAGCAGCACAGTAGTGACATCATCAAATACGTTTCTAAATCACATGAGACTAAAAGTCCCCATGCACACAGCAAAGAAAATACATGAGTCCAGGTGCATTTGGAGCCAATTTCTAAACGAAGCATGCAATGCATTGCTAAGGCTGAATGTGCACCTAGACCATTAGCAGCGTCTAGGTACATTCAGTCTAGCTGCGTTTACACAATGTTCTGCTTTGTTTGATTTAACCCCTTTGTGACTTGTGTGAGGGGGCAGGGAACAGGGGGGAGAGTGTAATATTTTATATGTGGGGGTGCATGGAACAGGGCAGAGAGTGTATTATTTTATATGTGGGGGCAGAGACCTTTATGGTAATATTGTTAAAGTTGTTAATATTTATTTTTGTAACTTTATTTTGCATAAAACATCTAACAGTGTGATTTATAAGATTATTTAAGAGGGTGTGTTTAGGGGTGGAGTTAAGGGCAGGGTAGGGGTTAGGTGGGCAACTGGTGGCGAGTAACTCTTAAAGCCTGACTAGTAGCTCAGGACTTTAAATTTTGACCCCTGCTGTACGTGATCAGTTATTTGAGGCTCTGTAATCCCCGGTAACTGCTGAGAATCAGTGGTTACCGTTCATTAATGAAAGAGTTAAGCTTTTTCAGACACCCGATCCCTTTCAGGAATCGGGTGTCTGACAGTGAGAGCTGAGCGGCATTTGCAGCTCTAGCCGTCACAGACAGCTGGTGTAGACCGGGAAATCCCAATGTATACCGGCTTTTTTCCCCTAAATTTTCAGCAATAGAAACATTTAGCTACATCTTTCTGTTGCTCAAAAAATGGTGCAGGCTTCTGATCATTGTTTGAACGATTAGAAAACCTTTAGTGACATCTGATCCCGAAATGCAGGATCAGTGTCACTAAGGTTATTGTTGGCTGTTTTTAAGTTTGAAGCAGCCTAATAATAACCACAAATTAGTTAATTAAATTATCAAGCAGCAATAGTTAGATTAATGACTGCTTGTTAGAATTAAATACATTATATAATAAAATATATAATAAAAATGTTAAAAAGTGTAAAAAAAATGTAAAAAATAAAATATATTTAAATATATTTTTTATACTATCATTAATATAAAAATTAACCCATTACAATGAAAATCTGCAGCTGAGCTGCAGATTTGTTTTTCACCCTAATGGGTTCATTTTTTTAAATTTAAACCCCTCATGACAGTGATGTTCAAAGTATGTGACACTTAGTAACAGTGACATTGTATGCCAGGTGACCACTTTTAGCTTTAGCTTTTAGAGAAAAAAGATTAAAATGTTAGGTTTTAGTTTTAGGCTGGGAAGTACAGAAACATTTCTAAAATCCTAGGAATGTGAGGTATTTCCAAATAAAAGACATATTAATGAATGTATTTAATGCATTTTTGTTTTAGCTGTGCTATTTTTCTAAAACAATACTACAAATCAACACTGGGGGAAAAGTGTTTTATTTTAAGTTTTTTCCTTTTTTAAAATATTTTATTTGTCCTAAGTGAGGCGTTAGGTACACATGTTTGATATAAATATATAGCCCTATCTGTCCTCTAAAAAACAATATATAATATGTGTGGGTGCACTTTGTAAGAAAGTATATTACTGCCGTGGAAGAATCACACAACAAAAATGTCAAAAGTGTGTCAGTCATTTACGAACAGAAACTAAAAACAAGCTCCGTCATGAAGGGGTTAATACAGCTAAACATGACTAAATGCAATCTAACCACAGGAACAAGTGATCTGGGAAGCATAAAAGTTATTTATACGTCCCATGGAGGCAGAGTCAGCAGTGCCATAGATTCATACTGTAGAAATGCAGCTATGAGGCTTAAGGAACAGGAAGTGCGCTGCTATTTTCCAAGAGGAATTCAAGACAAATCTTTCAGGGTGCTGCTTAAGCACAATTAACAATTCTAGACGTTGCATATAAGATAGCAAATCATTTTGAGTTTAGGTCCACTTTGAGTGTAATGATCCATTGTAGATTTCCTTCCTTCCTATGTGAAACTCCATCCTCACTATGTCATTATAACTGTTTTCTACTGTCAAGGTAACTTCTCTCCTGACAGCAGAGGGCAACCTACCCTTAGCAATATTTAGCAAAGTGTTACAGTTATGCTGAGCAGAATTGCTGGATGTGTGTAATGTAATGCACAATCTCATTACATAATTTGTAGCTCCGTGCTTTGAAAATCGCTTACATTTGTAGTGTCCTACTTATGTGTGAATAAAAGTGATGTTATTACAGGCACTTCAGATTTATTGCTAGCGAGGTATAAAGCAGAGTTTCTCAACCTGTGATACAAGTACCCCAAGAGTAATTTATTACAGGTTGAAAGGGTACTCCTGCCTTCAAATTAAATTGAGTATAACACTGTGAGCATTTAATAGATTCCTTAACGTACATAAAACAAATTGGATTAGCTATTTTAAATATTTTTAAAGTGTAGGGGATTACTTCAAAAGCATCCGTATATTTTTTTGACGACTTTGGGAACAACCAAGTACAAGGACCCCCTAAGTGTGTATACCCTTAGTGGGTCCTTGAATTCAAATGACAAACACAAAGGGAATTTGGTAAAGATTTTACATAACAGTATGGAATCAAGAAATATTATTGTAAAGAATTGGTGGCTCCCACTTGTCTATTCCTCTGTTCATCCAAAATTTGCTCTGATGTATTCCATGACTGGCCATAAATAATACATTGATAATAATAATACATTTCTTAGGTGAGTGCCTATGTCTTCTGCTGGCCTAAACTGGTTAATCTATCCTGTAAGTGTAAGTTTGACTTCACCAGGCCACAAAATTATAAGAATCCTCTGTGTATTGTGTTATTGCTGCAGCAAGGTTCTTTTGGCTCTTAGAGCATACCAGCCTGGGGGCAAACCTAGCTGATGTGTGCACCTTGACCTAGGTGTCCTTGTCTGCAGGCTGGACAAATCCCAGGAGCCAGGTAGGCAATGCTCCTTAAAAAATTACAACTGGCGATTAAAGGAGAACTATGAGGTGAGTGAAAATCACTCAGCCTCATAGTTTGAGCCGATGTGTGACAATGAAACTGTCATACATCGGCTCAATAGATCGGGAAGTGAGCGAACACATACCGTCACTCGCTCACTTCTCAATCATGTCCCTGCAGAGAGCCGTGACTGTCACTCACGGCTCCCTGCAGGGATTCCCCCCCTCCCCTGTTCGATCCTCCAGGCTGACTGGCGGAAAGGACGGGGGAGGGGGCTGATACAGCTGGTCTATTGTGGCACCTGTTAACTAGATTAAAAAAACAAAACAATTTCCCTAAATTTCTGCATGCCTTAAAGCTGAACTCCGGGATAAGTAAAAATTCTATATATACAATACCCATGTGTGTTCGTATTTGAAGCTTCATGTGCTTTGTGTATTTCTTCCAGATCTGTGTAGGTAACCCAGTGTGATGCATTGCCTCTGTACAGGATATTCCTGTAATAATGACTGGTCACTGCTGCTCTCTCTCTCCTAGTGCAGGTTGACTGGTCTGGTCTCCACCTCTTTCTTTTTAGTTTTCTGCAGGCAGCCAGCTCTGCTTTCTGCACAGGTTATGTACAGCACAGTGATAATGTAGTAGTATACGAACAGACCCAACTATCCAGAGAATTGCAATACTTCAGACTTTATTGAAATTCACAGCAAATCCAGTATAACAGTGAATAAAAGTGTATAAAGCAGCAAATACCAGTCCTGCACACCCCCAACCAGCTACAACCTCTAACATGTTTCACCCGTAGGCTTATTCATAGAGGTGATGATGTTACTTCTACTTTTATATGGTAAAAGCTGGGTATGCAGTGGCATTTGGTTCACACACAATGGATTTACTGTATATAATTTATGGCTATTGAGAAAAATATTTCAATGGAAGTTTTTGCCTGGAGTTTAGCTTTAACTCTATATGCACAACACTTTTAGATGAATGTGCCTGCCTTGTCAGCTGTTGATGCTAAAGCATATCCTAGAATGGTGCCCTGGGAATGTCACATAGACTAGCCTAGATATTCCTCCGAGTAAAGAACAGGTGCTTTTTAGATTTTATGTGATTTAGAGCCCATGATGTGAACCTATTTCTTGCAATGATGACAAAGAGACTTCCGTGACAGAGATAATATAATGCATAACATGTCAGTGACATTCAGAATACACTACAGAAGTAATGCAATGCTCCCAGGACTTGCTGTTGCAGAATTTTGACAAGTCACTGATTGTACCGGCACCTTACTATGGCCTGGGTCTTTTAGTTTATAGAAGATTTTTTAGAAAGTTCTTAATAAAGGTAAATTTAATAGACTTCTTGCCTTTAGCACAGCTGAAGTAATATTTTGATTACTTTTCCAGCTCACTTGGGATAACAATTGATGTCTGGAATTGGCTTGAAGAAAACCCACTAGAAACATTTCTAAAGGCCTTGAGTATGAAAATGTTTTCTTAAATTTTTTTTATTGAATTTTAAAATATCATGAGCACACATTTAGACAGGGTATGCAATATAAAGTATATATTATACATAGTTACATAGTATTTGAGGTTGAATAAAGACATTAGTCCATCAAGTCCAACCTATTAGGATCTCATTCTAGGAGTACCTGTACCCCTGTATATTACGGTCCCTTAAGAAATCGTCCAAAAGTTTCTTGAACAATTCCACATTATTTGCTGAAATCACCGCCTGTGGCAGTGAGTTCCAGACCCTAACTGATCTTACTGTGAAGAACCCCCTTCGCCCCTTGTGCTGGAATTTTTTTTCCACCAATTTTAGGTGATGGCCTCTAGTTTTTGTAACGGAGTTAATTTTAAACAGTTTATCGCTAATGTTGCTACCACCATTAAACATTTTGTACATGGAAATCATATCCCCCCTTAATCTCCTCACCTCTAATGTGAACATGTTTAAATTTAGTAGCCTCGTCTCGTAGCTCTGGTCCTCCATACCCCTAATTAGTTTGGTTGCCCTTCGCTGGACTTTTTCCAACTCAAGGACATCTTTTCTTAGTACTGGTGACCAGAACTGGACCGCGTACTCCAGATGAGGTCGAACCAATGATCTATAAAGTGGCAAAATTATAGACTTGTCCCTGCAATACATCCCCTTTTTAATACAGGACAAGACCCTGCTAGCTTTGTTTACAGCAGCCTGGCACTGCAAACTACCTTTCAGTTTGTGGTCTACAATGACCCCCAAATCCTTCTCCATTTCTGACTTCCCCAGCGGCATACCCATAATTGTATAACCCATTTGTTTATTTTTAATTCCAAAGTGCATTACTTTGCATTTATCGACATTAAACCTCATCTGCCACATTAATGCCCACTCCCCTATTTTATCCAGGTCCTCCTGTAATGTTATAGTGTCTAAGTCCGTGTCTATTACCCTCCCTATTTTGGTGTCATCCGCAAACACGGAAATATCGCTGTTAACACCCTCCCCGATGTCATTAATAAATAAGTTGAACAATATGGGACCCAGCACAGAACCCTGAGGCACACCGCTCATTACACTAGCCCAGTCTGAAAAGGTGCCATTTACAGATACCCTCTGGACACGTTCCCGTAGCCAGTTCTCTATCCACGTACACACCACCTCATCTATGCCCATAGCCCTCAGCTTGTGTAGCAAGCGTTTGTGTGGTACCGTATCAAAAGCCTTTGAGAAATCCAGATATACCACATCCACCGGCTTACCTCCGTCCATATCTCTTATAGTATTGTATAGTATAATGAACAATAAAGGAAAAGCTATGGGCAACCAGACACTTCTTCATGAAATTTCATTCCGTGGCGTCTTTGCTGGAATCATGCAGTAAGGACGTGGTCAGTAAAATGGACCCCTCCTGTATAAGGGGCGTAATTGATTATTAATTGGGGGATAGCTTACAAAAGCGGAGACAAACAAATCGTTAAAAGTGCGAGGAAGTGGGCTTGATGGCCTCTTGGGAGTTGAAGACTCCTCAGTGTTTTTTTCAACACTATTGAATCATTGTTTCACTATGAATGGTATGGTTTTCACCTAATTTTTATATGCTTCACTTTTATGATTCACTTTATGGGATTGGGCTGTAATATTAATTTTATTTAATATTGGTATTTAGTTTATTTAAGCACCTTTAGCGCTGTGTTAACACTTCAAAATTACCATTTTCTTTTTCTCATAGCAGCTTCAGGGCCATTAATTTTAAATAATTTTAGCAGTCTTCGAGGGGCGCAGATCTTTGTTACAACGAAACATTTACATAGAAAAACAAAAAATAACCGGGCGGCTTTCTTGGTGCAGGTAAAACCTTTTTATTCAATAAAAGAATAAACAAAAATATACGGTACTCACAAATAGGGCGGTATGTAAAAGCATCAAAATAGCACATAGTGAGCTAGACTGTCTAAGCTCTGAGGAAGGGGGCGTTTCCCTGAAAGCGTGCTAAGCATTAGCAGTGGGACTCTGTGAGGAAAACAGAGTCTCCTGAGTGTCTCCTCGATCTCTTTCTGTTACACCCACAGCAGCTATTCAATCAAGGACTCAGTCCATTTTGATGCGTTTGCATACTGCCTTATTTGTGAGTATATTTTTGTTTACTCTTTTATTGAATAAAAAGGTTTTACCTGCACCAGGAAAGACGTTTGGTTGTTTTTTTTTGTTTTTCTATGTAGCCTTCTGGACTCCCTGACTGTAAAGGGGCAGCCTCTACTGGATGCGCAGTGAAGGATTCTGGCTTACGGATGGTCTTTCTGGCATTGGTTGGTGTATTGCATTTTTGAAACATTTACATAGCCCCACTGTGTCAGCCTGCGCCCTGTTTCCTGTCTGTGCTATATATATAAAAAAAATACTAAAAAAAACTGTCACATGACAAAGGTTTTACCTACATAAAGTGAAAGAAGGTTTTGCAAATTGACAGTGTGTAATTATTAGCTCTGAGCTCAGACAGAAGACCTATCAGACACCAAAGGGACTCTACAGCCTGATGCTTGGCTGACATTTCTGCTTTGACAGGTAGAGAATACAACTTAATTCAGATTCTTAAACATTCCCTATCCTGACTGCTTCCCTATAAGAAAGACATACCAGCAGCAGTTTTAAGGGGAACCTGTCCGATTCCTGTAACGTTAAAGAACATTTCTTGTTCTCAGAGTAGAGTCTGTAAGAGGTGGGTAAACTTATGTGGAACAGTTACATAATTGTTCTGATGTCTTTGATCAACAATCCACTTGCAGCTAAAAATATCAGCTCTTATGTTTGCAGATCTTCTCACAGCACCACTCCAATAGAAAGAATATCTGCATTATACAGAAATATATAGTACACTCTTCTCATCATACATGACATGCATGCATTCGAATTCAACTTCACCTCTATCACATTTTCTGTAGCAATTTTGCTTTGTATTCTTCATTTTCTTAAAGAGAATCAGCCATAATAAGGCTTAGGCAAGAATCTAAATAATTAGTCTAAAATTATTGTGCTTGATTTTGATCTTTATCTTTTTGTTCCCTTACTTAGCTTTAATGAAGAACTCTGGGCAAACAGAAAACTTATTAAGTGCTCATTTTGTGTAGGGGGCTCAAAGAAAACTGTACTACTCATGTGATCCTGAGTCCTGCTGGCTCTCTGTTGGCTGCTAGACTGCTCCCTGCAGCCCCTTCTCCCTTGCGTTAAGGCCATTCTTATTCTTGTTAAAATCATTTTTTTCTATTTACTTCTGCAAATAACAGAAAACATTTCTGAGAAATCTATGCAGAATCACATGCACTAAACATAACAAAGTATAACTCGTGCTACTTACGGAGGGAAACTAACACACAGTCCAGGACCTGACACCCTGAATAATTTTGTGTTTTCAGCTCCCTTCTGTCACGGCTCAAATTAGTACAGTTTACATTGGCAAAATAATGGCCATTGTTGGGATTCGGGTCAATTCGTTTCAGGGTTCCCCCCCAACAAAGCACCCTCTGTATGTTGAGGGCATGTGGCCTGGTATGGTGCAGGGGGAAAGGCGCATGCTTTTACCCCCCTTTTCTGTTCTGCCAGGCTGCTGTTTGGTCTGGTAAGGGATTTTAGGGGGGCACCACACTTTTTTTGGCATTGGGTTCCCCCCTAAAATTCCTACCAGACCTAAAGGGCCTCTGTAGGAATTGGGGAGTGGACGCCACGCAGTTTTTTTTATAATCTTTTTTTAATAAATTATTTTATTCGACAAGTTTTAAAATTTACAAGCAAAGGTAAACGAGCAGGAGGCAAAGCGCCCATCATAAAATCAGTGGACGCAGCCACCGTACACATAAAATACAACAACCAAAAGGCATATAGAAAAATAAACCCCACAAGTATAATACACTAGCCTGCAGACTAATGCAGCTTCAACCACCGGAGGCCCTGTGGAAGTCCACATTGGACACTTATTCAACTGGGTAGACACAAATGGGAAAAGAACCGGCGATCCCCGACAGGTGCAGCCCCGCCAAGGCCTAGTTAACAATCCACACATCTGTGACCTATATTCATTAACTGGACCAGTATAGTCAAATAGCAGCCCCGCCAGTTGGGGTGATAGGTACTTAAATTAGGCAGGGTTGTAGGAGGGTGCGAAGGGACAGAAGAGCGAACAGGTAGGAAGAGAGAAAGGACCCAGAAGAGAAAGAATACACACCTGCTCTCCATTCACACCTGAGACCTTGTGGGCTTGTTCACACCACGTCCGGATTCTGTCCTGACCAGATCTGTTTGCTCCTGCACTAAAAATGCATCCCAATGTACCCCTCTGTGTTTTATGGGCTACAGTTCTCAGGTGCGCAGTCCGTTCAGGTCACGACAGAAAAAATACTGCATGTCACATTTTGTCCGGTCCGGAAACACACGTGTCGAAAACGCGCCGAAAACGGACCGGACTGCAGCTAAGCAAAAAAAAAAGTGAGCTCGCAAATCCTCAAACTCCAAAACTGACCCTTGGAGTCCCTGAGCCTCAAGATCAGGTGTACCCAATAGTGACACCTCCTGCGAGCTCGTTCTCTGCAGATTGCTGTAGCCAGCACCAACACCATGCCTGCAAACATGTGATACATGTCTGATCACTAGCTTTTTTATTTTTTACTTTAATAGTTTTTTTATTTTAAGATTACATAACAAACATTTTACATCAACAATTACATATTAAAATGATCACCAGCTGTACATACACAAAGGGAAGTGGTTGTTACGAAAGGGCAGAAGTGACCTCAGAGGAAGAATCTGCATACTGACAGCCCCACGGCTTAAAAAAAAAAAGAGCTGGCAGCTTCAGGACCGTGGTAAAAACGCACTGCATGCAGAGCACCGTGTCTGCAGATCCGCACCAGATCACATCGTGTGAACAAGCCCTGAAAAATTAACGAGTGTGTTGAGTTATTTTGAGGGGACAGCAAACGTACACTGATATACAAACTGTACACTCACTACTTTACATTGTAGCAAAGTGTCATTTCGTCACATGAAATATAATAAAATATTTACAAAGATGTGAGGGGTGTACTCACTTCTGTGAGGTATTGTATCTACTGCTAGCAAGCAGTAGATATATGTAAAACGCAAAAAAAATTCAAAGGGTCAATACTTACCTGTGTCTTCGCTGCGCACTCCCGTCCAAACATCTGAAAATTTCTCAGGCAGCCGCAAAGGATCTTGGGACAGGCGCATGCTTCAGTTCAGATGTTCGGCCGGGTAAAAGGTAAATATATGGAGCAGTGAACACCCGCACAAACTCCGTGGGACATGAAAGAAGAGGAGGACAGAGGAGTCAGCGCAGACCCGCACCTAGCGCTGGAGGGAAAGCTAAAAACTACAGGAAAGAAGAAGAAGATCGGATTAAGAGGCATGATTTAAGGTAAGTGCTTACACTAACATTGGGGGGAGGGGAAAAAATTTGCCTTTAATGTCACTTTTAGTATTCTTCCTTGAGTCTGAATGTTAGAAGCTTGAGGAATTCAAACTGTGACTTTTCACAGAAAGGGTATTTATCCTTAAATTACCCTAGCTTATGTAAAATGACCACTTTAGATGCACATAGTGTCTAGGACTATTTCTTATATCTTTAACCACTTCAGTACCGGCATGTAAAACCCCCTTTATTGCCAGGCTGTTTTCAGTTTTCAGTGCTATGACAGTTTGACTGAGGATTACTCTGTCACGCAACCCTGTAACCAAAGCCACCAAATTATATAATAAAATATATTATTTTATTATATAAAGGAAATGAAAACCAAACATTTTTTCTCCATACTTTCTGCTATAAAACATTACAAACAAAAATGCCAGGGCAGTACGAAAACCCCTGAAATGACCCCTTTTTGGAAAGTAGACACTCATAAACATTGCCATGTGATTGTTGTGATTACCAATCACAGCGAACACAAGGCAGAGAGCCGGTCCCGCTCTCGCTGTCTAATGACGGCTTTTGCTCACACAGAGTGTTCGTACACAGGCGGGAAAAGGAGGATGTACAGGTATGTCCTCCCTGAACTAAGGGACTGCAGACTGACTGTTTATGTACACTGGCTGGTCTGCAGGAGGCTAAAGCCCATTTCCAACCAAAATTTTAATTTTTGGCTTCAATAGAATGAACGTTGGAAGCTTTCTCAGGTTTTATTTCTTTTGATGACCTCATTGGGGATTTCCCCTTAATTTCTAATGTAGTGTCACCAGGACAATAAATTAGGGGCTCATTTCCCAGATCTACTATAAACAGCTTTTGTTGTTGTATCTGACCTCTTTGAACACTCCATAGCTCTCTGACACCCTGTTACCGTATCAGGAAGTGAGGGGTAATTTCCTAAACAAGGATATAGACAACCAGCTTTAATCTATAAGCTAATGACCTACACAACCTCAATACAATTGCACTGCATGCAGAGCACCGTGTCTGCAGATCCGCACCAGATCACATCGTGTGAACAAGCCCTGAAAAATTAACGAGTGTGTTGAGTTATTTTGAGGGGACAGCAAACGTACACTGATATACAAACTGTACACTCACTACTTTACATTGTAGCAAAGTGTCATTTCGTCACATGAAATATAATAAAATATTTACAAAGATGTGAGGGGTGTACTCACTTCTGTGAGGTATTGTATCTACTGCTAGCAAGCAGTAGATATATGTAAAACGCAAAAAAAATTCAAAGGGTCAATACTTACCTGTGTCTTCGCTGCGCACTCCCGTCCAAACATCTGAAAATTTCTCAGGCAGCCGCAAAGGATCTTGGGACAGGCGCATGCTTCAGTTCAGATGTTCGGCCGGGTAAAAGGTAAATATATGGAGCAGTGAACACCCGCACAAACTCCGTGGGACATGAAAGAAGAGGAGGACAGAGGAGTCAGCGCAGACCCGCACCTAGCGCTGGAGGGAAAGCTAAAAACTACAGGAAAGAAGAAGAAGATCGGATTAAGAGGCATGATTTAAGGTAAGTGCTTACACTAACATTGGGGGGAGGGGAAAAAATTTGCCTTTAATGTCACTTTTAGTATTCTTCCTTGAGTCTGAATGTTAGAAGCTTGAGGAATTCAAACTGTGACTTTTCACAGAAAGGGTATTTATCCTTAAATTACCCTAGCTTATGTAAAATGACCACTTTAGATGCACATAGTGTCTAGGACTATTTCTTATATCTTTAACCACTTCAGTACCGGCATGTAAAACCCCCTTTATTGCCAGGCTGTTTTCAGTTTTCAGTGCTATGACAGTTTGACTGAGGATTACTCTGTCACGCAACCCTGTAACCAAAGCCACCAAATTATATAATAAAATATATTATTTTATTATATAAAGGAAATGAAAACCAAACATTTTTTCTCCATACTTTCTGCTATAAAACATTACAAACAAAAATGCCAGGGCAGTACGAAAACCCCTGAAATGACCCCTTTTTGGAAAGTAGACACTCATAAACATTGCCATGTGATTGTTGTGATTACCAATCACAGCGAACACAAGGCAGAGAGCCGGTCCCGCTCTCGCTGTCTAATGACGGCTTTTGCTCACACAGAGTGTTCGTACACAGGCGGGAAAAGGAGGATGTACAGGTATGTCCTCCCTGAACTAAGGGACTGCAGACTGACTGTTTATGTACACTGGCTGGTCTGCAGGAGGCTAAAGCCCATTTCCAACCAAAATTTTAATTTTTGGCTTCAATAGAATGAACGTTGGAAGCTTTCTCAGGTTTTATTTCTTTTGATGACCTCATTGGGGATTTCCCCTTAATTTCTAATGTAGTGTCACCAGGACAATAAATTAGGGGCTCATTTCCCAGATCTACTATAAACAGCTTTTGTTGTTGTATCTGACCTCTTTGAACACTCCATAGCTCTCTGACACCCTGTTACCGTATCAGGAAGTGAGGGGTAATTTCCTAAACAAGGATATAGACAACCAGCTTTAATCTATAAGCTAATGACCTACACAACCTCAATACAATTGTTTACATTAAAGACTTTGGTGAAATGTTATAGGACAGTTGACCTCAGTGATCTGATCAGGGATATTTTTTTTTAATGAATGTGTCTAATTCCAAACTGCTTACTCCTAAAGGGGAATCAGGCTCAGCAGGTTAGACCAGGCTTCAGATTACTGGTATTCTTGGGTACTTCTGAAGCAATCCTAGACTAGCTGGGAACCCCAGAGGCTGAAACTCTCTTATATTGTTCAATTCATATGATTTCATTTTTAATGTCCACACAATACAAGAAATCCTTCAATCACATACAGTATTGTGTAGCAGCCCAGTTAATTTTGCCATGAGCCTCTGAAATCATTGATGGGCTTAGAAATCACAATACTCACTTTTCTTGCGTGACATGTAAAAAAAAAAGTAGCATCGCTTCCAATTTCTTTCTGTGTTTATTCAGAAAAAAAAAATTCAACAGTGTTAATTCTCATCTAGATGCTGAGAGACATTTCGTTATTTGACAACCGCAGCCTGCAGCTGCCCAGAAACATTATGGCTTCCAGTCACAAGTGTCTTATGTAAGATAGACACCAAGCAGGCAGCGTGGGACTTACATGCTCCAGTGAGCATCTGAAAATGAGAAAGAGAGTGAATGCCTTGTTACAGTTAAAGAGCAAGGTTGTGTTTCATGTTCTTATGTTTAAAGGTGTATCCTAATTAAATATGAACATTTTGCATTTAACTGACTCAGGAGGCAGAGACTACCTGCTAAAGGCATGTTAATTTGATCTTAGCATGCATCTCCTTTGTCTTATTGCTCTGCTAGTATCCAGTCCACAATCATGGTATGCAGCTCCGTGAGTTTGCTGATTAGGTGTTCACATTGAGTTAGGGCTACAAAAGGTTTCAACTTACCGTAAAATACTTTTTTTGGAGTTCATTAAGTGTCACTAATTCTGAAACACTGGGATGTCCAAATGCAGTCCATCTGATGGGAGGCAACACAGCAAACCAAACACTACCAGGCCCACAAGTAAGAACAGGTTAACAGATAGGACTCAACAGAGCTTAGAGAGCTGCTTGAAGAATCTTGCCACCAAAGTTGGCATCAGATGAAGCCTGAACATCCTGTTAAAACTGTGTTAATAGAAAACCATGTAGCAGCCTTGAAATCTGAGAAACAAATGCCTGATGCTGAAAAGTTCATGAAGCATAACTGATCTAGTGGAGTGCACCTTGACAGGGAAAAAGGGAACTTTTTCCTTAAACCTGCTGGCCTAAATGATGAGCTGCCAAAATCCACCCAGAGATAGTGAAACGGGAAGCGGGCTGTCCCTCAATAGAATGATACATTTTATGAAAAAAAAGATAAAAAAAGAGAGAAAGTCTGCCTAAAGGTAGCTGTAGTTGAGAGAAATCGAACAGCGTGTACCACTTCCAGACAGTGGAGGGAAATTTCCTTAGGATGTCTAGAAGCAGAACAGAGAGAAGGGAAAATAATGTGCTGGTTAAGGTGAAAGGAAGAAACCATTCAGGAAAAAAAACCTGTCACTGTGTAACACCAGAAAGGGTTCTTTAAATGTTAAAACCACCAACTCAAAATCCCCCCTTGCAGAGGTGATGGTAATGAGGAAAGGAACCTTGTCAGTGAGAGTAGACAGAGGAATATCACTGTTTGGTTCAAAGGGTGATTTCTAAAGAACCGAAATAGCCAGGTTGAGATCCCATGGTTTCACTGTTGAACATATAGGGGGAACAATGCGAGCAACAAATGTACAAATGCTTTTACTAACGAGTGAGAGGCAAGCCGGGCGGAAATTTGACCCTTAATGATACTCAGATCCAAATGAAGATCTAGTCCAGACTGGAGAAAAGACAGGATTCATCCCATAGAGTATCTTCTGGGATGGAATTTCCTTGCTTTGCACCAAGAGAAATATGCTTTTCAAGTGTGATGGAAGACTTTGCAAGTACAGGCGGGTATGGGATTGTCCTTTGCTGTGTCGGCGCCAGGAAGTAGGAGGAGGCAATGAACAACCGGACAGGCACTGTCAAAGACAGTGTACATGCCAAAACTGCGTAAGAATGCGCAAAATCAATTGCATCGTGCATTTACAAGCATTTCCTATTGACTCTATGGGAACAAAATGAGCTGTTATCTGCCAAAAAGAAGCTCATGTACTTTTTTACAGCAACAGGTGTTTTGCTTATTGAGACAGGCGTGAACAGGGGCCATAAAAATGAATGGGATTTTTTTGGGGAAGCTTTTTGTCGTGCTGAATCAGCTGTGACAATACGTTCAGTGTGAACCAGGCCTATAGATGGAGAGCAGGTTCAACTGCTGTCTGCCAGCATGTTCATTGCATGTTCATTGCACTAATGCCGGGGTAATGAATCCTGACACAGAAGGCAGGGCTCTATGATGTTGCATGTGTGAGTGATAGGAAGGCAGCACCACCTGCTGTAGTGAGCTCGGAAGAAAGACAAGTATATTACATACCTTTAGTGCAAAAAAAGATAAACTGAAACTGGAAAGAGTGCAGAGGCAGCTAAATTAATACGGAGCATAGAAGACCTCAGTTATGATGAGTAAAGACTTTTTAACTGAGCTGGATTTATTTATAGGTGAGAAGAGACAGTATAGGAAGATGTGATCACTGTATATGGAAAATTCATTGGCAAGCTGTTTAGTTAAAGGTTGCTGCAAAAGATATGAGGGCACCTACTGCGGTTGGAAGAAAAAGATTTAATCTCCAGCTGAGAAAATGGTTCTATACTGTAACATTTGTGACACTGTGGAATTCTTTTCCTCACTGACTCTAGAGTGTATTGTTGAAAAATGGGTTAGATACTTTCCTAAAAGATCAAAATATAAAGTGGGGAATTTATCAAAACTAAAGCAGACAAATCTGGAGCAGTTGCCCATGGCAGCCAATCGGCTTCTCTCTTCAGTTTGTTATGTTAAGCTTTGAAAATAAATGAAAGAGAGGAGCTGATTGGTAACTATGGGCAACTGCTCCAGATTTTGTCTGCTCCAGTTTTGATAAATTCCCCCCAGTGTGTTTACCTTTATACATCATAGCAGTATTTGGAATCCAGGGATCTACCTTTTGTTTTACAGTTATAAGCCTTTGTAAGGGCAGTTGGATCTATCCTGCCAATGCAGTGCGTTAACACATGCTGTGAAGGGCCCTGAGGCATGGCAACGTACTGTAACAGACCAAAAATCAGACATGCGGCTTATGTTCCTATGCAGCACACTATAAATCATTGTACTGAGTTACCCTGTGCTGCAGTGCACTACACCACAAGTGCAACAAATAGGTGTATAGGGGCCCTAATCAATATTTTATACAGTTGCAAGTTGCAGAAAAATGCAACGCATTTCAGGGGCTTTAAAACACTACCTTCTTTAGGGCTATAGATGAAGCACAAAACATTGAGGGGGGAATTTATCAAAACTGGAGCAGGTAAAATCTAGATCAGTTGTCCATGGCAACCAATCCACTTGCCTCTTCAGTTTGCCCAGTTAAGGTTTTAAAATGAAAGATAGAAGCTGATTGGTTGCCATGGGCAACTGCTTCAGATTCTCCCTGCTCCAGTTTTGATAAATTCCCCTATGTGCACTGATCTGCAGTTGTCATTGTGGCAAGAGGATGTCTTCACACGACTAACTATGTTACTCCCCACCAATTTAGACTACGTCCCGGAGTCTACCTATAGCTCTCAGGCATGAGAGCGAATGTACTGACAGATATGGATGGGTATAGGGGAGGGAAAGGCTATACAGTACATTGTACACAAAAAATGCAAAGAATCACAATACTGATTTTTTCCTTTTTCACACTTTACCAAAAATAAACTCACTGTCACCAGATTCTCAATGACAGTTTCTTTTATCTAACACATCCTATTCCTATCACTATCTAAATGTAGTAGAACTTTCAATAATGAGGTAATACAATTGTAACAACAAAGGTACAGTGGTGCTTCTCTTCCTCTTAGTGCATCCGCATCTGTAAGAAACACACAGCATAGCAATAACACATCTGTATGAGCAGCACCCCCTAGAGGCTGCAACTCATACAACATCACAGCTGTAAGGCAATGGCAATCTAAAGATTCAGAAGTCCTTCCCTGACTAGTTCGCCACCTAGTGGTCAAACTGAAAAAATAGCAACATACCACTGTAGTGCAAATCAGAAAAAAACATAGTCGGTTCTTGCTTGTAGGATGTTCATAAGTTCACCTGCAGAGGAGAAAACAATACATCCTAACTAGCTCACTTTATACACTTGAGAGAAGAAGCCTAATGCTCCTCACCCAACAGTCCTTCTTTAGTGGTATCTATCCACACACACTATAGTGGGTGGGAAGAACAAATCTTCTTCAGGAACAAACTAAAAAACGTTCCCCTTTTCCTGAACATCATCCAGCACACCCTTGGGTGGCTGAAAACCTCTTCTTGTAACCCAACTAAAAAACGGTTACTCAAACAGGAACAAAAATGAAATCAAAAGGCACAGCAATTGTTCTGTCACAGTTGAACTGAACATAGACTATATATATGATCTAGCACTCCTTTTTAGCAAGGTGCTACACTTATTTAGGTTAAATAGCTCTAGCTGGCCATTTCCTCAGGAGGGTATTTACATGCCAGTAGACGCTGCTGCATTTCAGCAAATGTCTCATCATACCCTCCTGCGGAATTTTCCAGCTAGTGCCACGAAGCGCGTTTAGACGGTGTTTTATATGTCTATGTATTATTCTATAAAAATCTCCTAACCGAAGAAATACCCAGATGCTATTGGTCTTACTTCGGGTGCCTCTGCTACTTTCCGCATCCTTTCCTTCCATAGGCTTTAGATACTCTTTAGGCCCATTTCTGTTCTTTTGCCACCTGCTTATCGTCTGGAAGTCTAATAATCAACTTATATTTAGTAGTACTCAGACATCCCAACCTGCAAAACCTTATTTCAGGGAGGTTCCCATCTCATTTCAGGGAGGTGCCCTATCTGTTTTTTTTTTTTACAGCGGCCGTCGTCAGAATATAAAAGAAATAAAAATGATAATTATATATATATAAAAAACGCTGAGGAGTCAAGTCCCTGATACACAGTTGACTAGTTGCTATGGGCAGCAAATGAAATAAATGTTCTCTATAACTAGACAACAAGGACATATAATTGATTATATATTATCCACAAAGGGTTAACAGCACTCTCTCAACCCTGCAGCAGTAGATCTCAGTGCCTGTACCTGCTCTCAATAGTAGTCTATGTCCGCCCTCTCTGTGTAGCAAGTAGCTTCTTCCTTCTGAGACAGAGCCAAGTGAAAGGTTTACTCAGAGTACACCTTTCAGGGAGAAAATGCCTCTCTCGCGGACGTCAGGGAGCCGCTGTCTAATTGAGGGAGACTTGAGATCCCTGAGTACTGGTAGTGGTAGCTTTTGAAAAAACATAAAAAAAATGTCCAAAAAGGTTATTTATATATATTGTATACTGATATATATATATATATACTGTTGAGGCCTTTGGGAAAATATTAGGGGTCTAAACAGACCCCTGATATTTCCCTTTCAATATAGAAAAAGAGATTGAGGACACAGAGTCTGCAGCCCCTGTTATAAATGAACATGAAGCCTCTATACTGAGTGTTCCTGTTCATTCATAACTTGTAAAGATAGTATAAATGAAAACAAAAAGCACCAGAGCGGACTGCTCAATTGCAGGGTTAATGATAAGAGTTCTGCAGGTCACTGCCTCACTCCAGCCAGGGAGACTGCAAGATCTAGAAAGAAAACACAAACAGTGTTTTCTTTCTAGATCTTTTTTCCTAGTGCAGACAAATTTATTAAAGTTTAAAACAATTGATAAGAGTAAGAGTAATAGAATACTATTTCTACCAGATTCTTATGAAGGGGGCGTGACCCCGGAAACGCGTCATCACAGCATCCCTTGCTGGCACGCAGGAACGTCTGTGCAGCTGTCATTTGCTTTTATCCTGGTTTGATGTTAGAACTCCATGCTCTGTCATATAAGGCTCTGTTTGTGTTTTCTTGTGAAGATAGTATGTTTACCAGGTCGACAATCATGAATGAACAGATAATTATGTAGATAACTTCCCACTCATTCATAATTGGGGACACAGTAAACATGCTACGTCCTCAATTATTTACAAACCTGCTCTCCATCCTCACTCGCTGTCACTGTAGGCTGAGCGAGTGGTGCGCGGAGGAGAGCTCATCTTTTATGGCAGTTGACTCCTCCCCACGCACCCCGGCCCAGCCTTCTATGACAGCTGACAGCTGTCTCTGCCCCCACACCGCCGCTCTCCTAATCTGTCACATGAGGCTGAGTGGTGCAGGAGGAGAGACGCTGGCCACTCACATCGCTCTCTTCCCACGCACACCATTCGGCCTCCTGTGACAGTTTCTCTCCTCCCCGCTGGACGCTGTGCTGTATCAGTGCTGTATCAGAGGGGACACAGTGCAGCGCCCAGTGGGGAGGAGGGAAACCAGGGATGCACCATCAGTCAAAGGGAGATTTCCTCTGACTGGCAGTGCCGCGAGGAAAGATGGAGCTGGGAAGCTGGCTCCATGCTGCTTGACCGGCTCGCTGCTGATTGGACAGGAAGCCGGCTTCCCAGTCAATCATTGTCAAGCCAGGCAAACAAATCTGATAATATGGCGACACGACCCCCACACTGCAGGCACCTAATTCCCCTCACATAGATCCTTAGCATTCTTTAACGTACCAGTCCCTCGGGCAGATCTGCCATCTCCTGTGTGCACAGCGCTCACGTGATCGGTGCTCAGCCTGCTACTGCACATGCACGGATTTCTGAATGAGAGTGCTGGGCACATGGGCGCTGTACACACAGGAGACGTGGGCAGATTCGGGAGAGCGATGTCTGCCCAGCTGGCCGAGGCACTGGTACGTTAAGGAATGCTAAGGATCTATGTGAGGGGAATGAGGTGCCTGCATGGTGGGGGTTGTGTCACCATATTGTCAGATCTGTTTGGCCGGCCTCGATGCCGATTGGCCGGGAAGCCTGTCCTTCCTACTGGAGGGTGGCTACTTTTCTTCCCGATGGTCCCTGTGTGTGTGAGTAATACACAAATAAGTTAGATTTTTGTTAATTAGCGTACTTGAATGAATTTTTAAGTTTTAAGTCCTGAGCCTAGTGTCACCTTAAGGAGGAAGAATTTCTCACTGCACAATAATTTATAACATACCGGGGCCCCTTGGATGTACTAGTACGGTTTGCAACAAAGGTGAACTAAACCCTTAATAACTCCTAGTATCTGACTATATTCCAGTTCAGCAGTGCTTGAAAAAAACCCCACAGAATGTCTCAGGAATGAAGAAGTGGAATTAATGTAGATGAGATAACTGTAAGAAGCAAGGCATGTACAAATAACTAGCAAATGTGCAATGAACATTTTGAGCAAATTAAAAAAAAAATGCATGCCACTGTGCGCCTTTGTGGATATGATTTTTTATTTCTTAGGAATTTATTTTTGAGGGCTGCAATATGTATGGGGCTCTTCCTGGAAGCCAGTAAACATATTTACCATATTATTCAGTCAGTATTGGCACAAAGATCCTAATGTAGTTTTAGGAAGGACCCAACAGGCTCCACCAGCTACATGCTGCCTGCAGAAAACTAGAGGAGGTGACGGATACAGAACCAGACACCATGCAATTTGTGCTGACTTCAATCATCCAATCACCTGAAAGGTGCTCAGATCTTGCAGAGCGCTCATGCCTTTTTGTATTTGGACAATATTTGCTTATGCACGTGTTCAGCTTTGAAGCTGAACTCCAGGCAGATACAAAAGACACAAACTAATGTAGCTCTGTGTTCATTAATACATCAATAAATGTATTTTTTTTTTTTTACTGCAAGCAGTCCAAGTACCTGAATTTGACTCGGTATCCGCCTCTTGCAACACTATACAGCAAAGCTCTGACAGGAAGAGGGAGAACCAGCATAAGAAGCCAATTAGATGTGCTGCATGCGTTACAAGAAACAGGTTGTTGTTTGGAGCAGAGTGACAGGTGTGATCATAGGTCTGTCGCTTCTCCTTTTAAAATCCAGTCACAGTCTATGGGAGGGACGAGTACTAAACTGTATCAAATAAAAAATAAGGTCTCCTGCCCTGCCTGACATGGCTGTGTGGTGTGGTGGAGCTATGTCAATCTCGGGGCTGGATGGAAAGAAATACAAATCCTTTGGCAGGTCATACGGCTCACATATATGTATTTCTTCTGTGTATTTAGCTGTTCATATCTGGAGTTCAGCTGTATGCATGTAAAAACACAGCAGCCTTTGTCATTTGTTTTGATGGTTCCCTGTACGGAATATTTAGTCAAGATGTCATTATTTATGATAATTATAATTACTGAGATGAGATATAATGGTAGCTGTAACCACCAAAACAACTCATTATGTTCCAGTTTAGATATTTATCAGTTTGCCTTCTACAATTGTTATAGTTAAATTAGCTGTCTACATAAAGAGATGCAAATGGAGTGAACTGAAGCATTGACATGGACTTCTTTTCTGCATTTCCCCTGACTGGTGAGGCAGAACAAATTGAAATTATACGTCATCTGCTTTGATTGTTGATTGAACGTAAGCAATAAAGCATTGCGTGAGATGTGTCTATACGCCACAACTTGGGTGACAAACACAACATCCTTGTCTATCTGTTTCTAATTGGTGCTTTGTGAAGGGTGCTTCAAATGGCTTTTTGGAGGTCTGATTAAAGCAGGACACAAAGGACAATGTGAAGGACGTAGGGATATCAGGCAACTAACAACTTCAAGAGAAACACCATGTGTATTCTGTATGTCTGCGAAAGAAGAATCATTCCTAAGAAATGATGAAATGAAGTGTCATAAATAATTTATCATACCAATTATATCAAACTAATGTTAGGTGTGATCACAATTCTGATAAGGAGTTTCCTTGTGTTCTGCTTCTAAAAGAAGAACCTGTTAAGCATTAATTTCATCTTAGCTGGCCCCAACACATAACCTCGATGACATTTTATAAAAACTACTAAAGGCTAAAAATAAAAAATAGGCTGTTTGTTGGGTTCTTAAGGTTGTAATACTCAGGCAAACCCTTTCTGTAGAGCATGTCACTGATGTTAATTCTAAGGCTAGGTTCAGTTCTCATTAATTGCCTCTACAATACATGAAATTCAAAAGCATTTCATTAAAAATTAGCAAATGTGTCAACTGTACTTTTAACTGTTTTTTTTTAATGCACATGGTACTTTTTTTTTATTAGTTACACCGAACATTCTACTAATAAGCTGTAAAATTCATATAATAAGACATATCTATTGCTACTTTTTTCAGCAGTTCTGCAGAATAAGAAATATAATTTGATATAGACCTAGAGCAGGGAAAGCCACACCAAAAAGCACCTTAAAGGATAGTTCTTGCATGTGAATGTACTCTAACAGCTCCATCTCACCCTCTCTATGTTATGTATACTCTGTTTTATACCTTAGATCATTAAATGGCCTAGACTTGGACCCAAGGCAGCTTTTTGGTTGTCCTCCAAATTGGAGGTGCAGAAGATGCAGGACCTTTCCTTTTCAGTTCCTAAAAGTAAAAGCCATTATCTGCAGCATTGCGTGTAGACAGCTTTTCCATTAGGTCCAAGATCATGTAGCCCAAACAACTCAGAGTAGGACTGGAGCACCACCTGGCATAGACCTTTGTTTCAGTCCAGGTAACCTGCTGTTCTGGATATGTAAAAAGTGGAAAATGTAGAATAGGGAAGATTGTTAGAGTCAACCCAAAATGTGAAGATGTGCTAGGTTATAGGGGAAATTTAGAAACGTTAATTGTACCTAAGCAGTCTGCCTTTTTCTGGAATATCTCCTGAAAAAACAGCAGAGCCCTTCTTGGTATCTGAGTGTTCCTAAGCACTCCTACACCTACAGCCTCATAGGTGTATATCTGTAGTGTGAGATCTAAGGCATTGCTGCCTCTGACTGCTAGTCTCATCAGATTTGGAGTGACATTTGGTGATGTCACTACAGTGTTGCTTACTGTTCTCCTTAATGGAGTCTCTGAAATGTGAAAGATCTGCCTTTTCCAATATGTCTACCACTATACAGAGACTCAGTGTAGAACAAGGCATGGCAAGTCAGTTGTAGGCAGACCATAGGCAATACTGGTGATTAGTCTTGTTTTCCTCTTCCTGCATTTTTCAGAGTTCAGTTTGACTTATGAAACTGTAAACTCCACAAAAACAACTCAATATATGGGCTCACGTACAAAGCATGGTGCTGTCCCTTTAAATGTACTGCAATAAACTGTGGATTAATTAAAAATGTGAGTCTGAGAGAGAAATACCAAAAGTGGTGCTTTATTTTATTTAGCAATTGTAGAAACTTTACATTCATATTTGCACATTTTTCTGTGCTTCATGTAATCTTACAATTGCATTTGAGTCTACTTACTATGCACCCATCCCCCCATTTTACAACTGCAGTAGTTCATTGAGAAAAAAAAAAGATTGAATCCTGTGCAAAGTTTAAATAAATATATGCACTGTCTATATTTAAAGTTCAACTACGATCTGTTACTGTATTAAGACTGGTATAGTTATAAAGCACTATTGTAATTCAGCCAGTTGTCAGGCTGACATTTCAGAATATGTCAGTATTGACAGCATGCTCTAATTGAATGACACTTTGCTCTGTGTTCCGCTAAGACTTTCAAATTGTCTTAGGATGGAAAAGAGTGTGAGGGAAGAACTTTAGTCAATATGGATGTTTCATTGTTATAGGTATGTCAATTAGAAGAGACTGGGAGAAATTCATCAGCAAAGCTTAGACTTAGAATGAATGAACACTGTGGCTTATTACTAAAATGGGGCAATTATCTGAGTTGCTTTTATAGAGGGATTCAATAAATATTTGCTAAAGCTGGCCGTACACTGGTAGATTTTTGGGCACACGTTTACACAAAAAAATCTGGTCAGAGCATTTGATAATGCAATCAGAGACTTGACAAATGTTATTCGAAACTTCCTGATTTTAACATTGGATTTTGGAAATGGTGTCTCCCGAATGTAAACCACATTCACTGTGTTGAATTTTGTTTGTTTAGGAAAAATGTTGGCAAAACATTTTGCCAATCATCAATCCACCCTGGGGTCACAGTTTTTAGTATATGTACTGTATATTGGCAGGCCCTTCTGCTAGGAAATATATAAATTCAGCTTCTTAAACATGACACATCAGAGACGTGATGCGCTGCTCTGGGACTACATATCCCATGAGGCAGAGCTGCTTGGTTGCAGTTGGGGCAACTGGTTGAAAAATCAGACCCAAAAGCACTGTTGTGCCACAGTTAGCCAATGTTAGCTCCTTGCTTTGCCCCTTCTCTTCTCTGTTGAGTTTACAAAGCCGTAGTTTTGCAGTTTTGTCCCTCACTCTGCAGCAAGTCTCATTATTTTGTCTTAAAGTTGGCTGGCTTGTACTTGTACATTTGACTACCCTTTTAAATCTACAGGCAGCTTTACCATTAAGATGAGCCTGCCTGATGTAAATGTGATCTTCTGTCTTCTGGAGATATAACCAAGTCAGAAGTATAACAGTGCAGTGACATCTGTCATGTAAAAACCCAATTGTACATGTAATTAGTAGTATATAACTGGGTGTCATTGACCTATAACTGGTCAGTTTGCCATTTCTCAATTTCAGATCACTATACTATAGCTTTCCTTTCTGTATACTACATCTCCCATGGTATTGCTGCCAGTTAAGCTGCAGGCATTTCCCTATGTAATTTGCTGTGCATACATGCATTGAGTTAATCATATCAGAGCACTCATGTACAATGTAACAAATTCATTTACATCACCTTGAACAATAGTGTAGAGCTGGAAAGAAAGGAAAGGGGGGAATGTTCTGACCTTGTCATTCAAACTAATGTGTCACAGGCCGGCTCTTTTCCCTGCTGCATTTCAACTGAAGCTGACATGTTTCATTACTTTTGACAAATGAAGAATGCTTTTATCTGCTGTTTTAACTGTACTGGGCCCTTTTCTGCTGGCACACAAAACTAGTGCTAGGCAGCAAGTAACCTACCCAAAGTATTTGGTTTCTTTGGACCCTGTGCAAAGAATGTCACAGTGGATTAGAACATGATGACCTCATCACACCATCATCCTGCAATAGTGTCTTCTTTGCTGTAAACTGACATGCTTTGTAGGTGCTCCTGTGCTTCTTTAAGTACAGTGTCTGAAGTTTTCTTATTCACCTAGAGCGGGGAAGGGGGGCAAACTCTGGCCCTCCAGCTGTGGTGACATTATGAATCCCATCATGCATCTGTCTCTGGGAGTCATGCCTGTGAGATTCTTGCAATGCCCCATGGGATTTGTAGTTCCACAGCAGCTAGAGTGCCAGAGTTCGTTAACCCTTGACGTAGAGGATTTTGGTGTACCTACTTTGCCTGAATGCTAGGCAGTTCTGATCAAGCAAGGTCATTTTCTGGTAGTGCAAAGCTTGTGGTCTTGCCCATCTACCACACATTCTTAAAGGCCAGTAAGACAGCCCATCACAGTAATGGACCAATTGGAATATATGATGGAAGAAGAAGCAGGTAAGTTCTGACAATAGCAGGAAGTGTTGAAGCTTTTCCAGACCACCAGGGTAGATTAAAGGAGAACTATGGGGTAAGTGTTTTTCCCCATAGTTCTCCTAAGTGTCACGGGAGGACACAAACCAGCGTCCTCCCATGACCCAAAGCTCAGTGTACCGCGAGCTACAGCTCGCAGTATACTGAGACCCCCGCAGCTGGGACGGATCCCGACATTACTGTCGATCCACCAAGCTGCGTGATTGACAGTTGTCTCTGCCTATCTAGAGGCTGAGCCAGCTGTACCCGCCCCCTCCACCGTCCATTCCGCCAGTCAGCGCTGGAGGGTCGGGGGGGGGGAAACCAGCCACTCCCCTGTCACGGCAGAGAGCCGTGACAGGATCGAGAAGTGAGCGAACGCCGGTATGTGTTCGCTCACTTCCCGATCTACTGAGCCGACGTGGGACAGTTTCATTGTCACACGTCGGCTCGAACTATGAAGTTGTGTGAAAATAAAAAAAGGGGACTGAAAACTGCTGCAGGTCTGTGCAGGCAACTCTAGGTCTGCTTGTCAGCAGCTATTTTTTTGTTGGTAAAGGGAATGCGTCACTTTAAAACAGGATGGGCAGGGAAAACTAATTATCCTGGTTTAGGAGATTTATCTGATTTGTACTGTTAGCAGCTCCGTGCTGACATAAAGTTCTTGAACCTTTTGTGACCAGATGTCAATGATTCCTAGATCTGCCCTTAGAAAGAAATATGGTTGCGGCTGTCACTGGTATAGATTTGTTTATAATAGAGGTGCACCTAAATGAAAATGTAAAAACCGAAATAAAAAAAAATGTCAGGCCGAAACCGAAAATTTATTTTTTCTAACCTCTTCAAATTTTTTCAAATATTTTATTTTTATTTATTTCTTATTCAATATTTTTATGTATTTTTATGTATTTTTATTAAATAATTTTTTTAACTTTACTTTTAGGGGCTTCGGGGAAATATTAGGGTTCTAAACAGACCCCTGAAATTTCCCTTTTAAAAAGGGGTCATCAATCTCTTTTTCTGCAGCCCCCTGTTATAAATTAACAGGAATCCTCTTTACTGAATATTTCTGTTCATTCATAACTTGTGGAGATAGTATGTTTACCATGTCTACAATCATGAATGAACAGGAAATTATGTAGATTACTTCCCATTCATTCATAATTGGGGACACAGTAAACGTACTATGTCCTCAATTATTTACAAACAAATTGCTTGTTCCCGCTCTCCATCCTGACTCGCTGTCACAGGAAGCTGAGCTTGAAATCCTCTTACAGCTGACTCCTCCCCCACACCCGGCCCTCTTGTGACAGCTGTCATCGCCACCACACCGCCGCTCTCCTAATCTGTCACAGAAGGCTGAGCGGGGCGGTGCAGGAGGAGAACTCAGCCTCCTGTAACAGCATTGACAGCTGTCTCCTCCTTGCACATCGCCGCTTCCCTGATCTGTCACAAGAGGCTGAGCGGTGTGGGGAGGAGGGACGCCGGCCGCTCACAGCACTCTCCTCCCCCGCACTGCTCGGCCTCCTGTGACAGTTTCTGTCCTACTGCTGGACACTGCGCTGTGTCAGAGGGGACACAGAGCAGCGCCCAACGGGGAGGAGAGAAAGCAGGGATGCACCGTTATTTTGGCCGAAAGATGGCACTGTCGGCATTTTGCGAGAACATTATTTTTATTGTATGTGTTTTATGTTAATGTTTTTATTTTGTTATATATTTTTATTTTATGTTTTTGTTATTATTTTGTTTTGTGCATTTATTTAAATAATAATAATAATTAATAGTGATGAATATTATTACATACAATAATAATGCATGAGATGTCCCTTTTAGCATGCAGATTATGATAGCATAGCTTGATGCATCAGGCCCAATGTGCTGGCAAGCTAGAGCATTATTTTTGTCCTTAATAGATTGAACTCTTTATTTTAACAGCCTCTTTTATTACTCAATCACTTTAAGCTGCCAAGAAAATAAACACGTTAAAGGCATTCTCCCTACAGATTACACTGTGGTTCTGTTCCAAACCACCTTTTTTCACTAAGTGTTTAAATATATATGAAGATTTGATCTTGTGGTAACTTCTCAACTATTTATTATATCAGTAAAGAAAATGGGATATTCAGGGGTTATATTTCACAGATCAGTTTGTTGTTGCATCGTAATCTCTGTGGTTACAGTGTGGGGCTCAATTGCTTTGGGTGCAGAGAGGCTTCTGGTACAGGATGAGGCGAGTATGTAGCAATAGAGGATTTAATTTGTGCTGGGTGTATGGGCTCAGTCAGTTTTAAAAAGCTTAGCTTTTGGGGCTTACCGTAGATCAGTGGTTCTCAACCTGTGTAACCTCAGGACCCACATTTGTCCTTGGTCATTAAGTTGTGACCCAAGTCGCACTGCAATGGAACTCATGGCATTAGGGTACTGTGCTTTCCGTGGGCAACGCAACACACCTCCCACACCAGAATACATGGTAGGTGCGATTTGCGTGGTACAGTTTAACGCACTGTACTAGTGTGAACCGGCCCTCAAAAACACTGACATACATACAGACACAATCTCACACACACACACTCCAAAAATGTTTTTATTTTAAGGTCCTCCCTATCTTACGAGAACTGGAGTGGATCGTCAGTCTGGGGTCCAGTGTGGGCTGCTGTCCTGTGACGGAGCTCCATCCATATGTGCATTGGTTGTACAGATCACTGCATGCTCTGTAGAGGTACCGGGAGCCAGAATGTGATGTCACTCCAGTCCAGGCACCTCTACAGGACATGTGAGGGAGCAATGCACATATGGATGGAGCCATAGCCCCATCCCACCTCAAGCTGACACTCGGTGCCAGGCAGCATATTTTGAATGGCTGCTTGGCACAAGAACTAACAGTGCAGCGCTGGGGGGAGGCTGAGGAGACTCTCACCTAGAAAAGAGGAAGGCATACGGGGACCCACTGAACACGGGGTCGCAACCCACTTTTGGGTCACGACCCACCAGTTGAGAACCAAGGCCGTAGGTGTATTTAATAACTGGGTTGGACATACTATTTGTACAGACTGTGCATTTGTACAGAACACAGCATCAGTTACATTGTTCACAAAGGTCAGTCAAAAAACATAATTCATTGCAATAGGTTGGGTAGTTGACTTTTGTCAAGCCAGCAGAGCCACCAACTGTAATAATTTCATCAGATCTATCTGAATTGGCTGAAATTCAAACAGTGTATGGCCAGCCTAAGTCTATGAGACAGTAGGAAAGGTCCCAGCACCCATCTGAAAAAAATGGACCTCTACGTCCAAGAGAGCACCTTCGCAGCTAGGTTCTCAAACTAAGTACCTAATGAGGTACTATGACCAGCAACAATAGAGGGAGCTGTGAGCCATGTGTGGCTCCTAAGCAAAGGGGACAGTTAAGTTGCAGTGACATGGACATGCCTGGACTGCATATAAGGAACCAAGAAAGTCTATACACCTATAACTATACTCCAGCATTTCCCACACAGAAGCAATTAAGTAACAAAATCCATGCAAGAGATCTATTGAAAGTACACAGAACACTATTTGTAAGGTTCGCATACAGTACAGAATACCCTTGTTTTTCATCTCAGATATAAATCTTATACGTTAACAATAAACACATTTCGATAGCTAAGCTGTCATCGTACACCATTATTCTAACTGATTTACCTCTCACATCTTATTACTGTGCGTAAGGGAAAGGCTGCCAGATATATAGAACTATAGATTAACCTTACAGCTATTCCAAACACTTAGCCGTATAAAAACAATATTTACAGTTACTGAGCGCTTAGGTGTAAGTCATGAATTTCCAGAAGCGTTTATGACATTGTCTAAAGATTAACAATCCTAGTGGCACTTTAAAGAGAGTGTTACATGCCTATAACGCCAATACAGTCACTTTTATTGCATATAAAGTGAGGATTTATAATTCCGTAAAGCTGATGAACATCCGGTATTTGTCAGAATTGTTTTGTCTGTTGTAAGGTGCAGCGCTATGACAAAACCAGAGACATCCTTCAAAGTCAGGATTACTGCTAACATTTTCCCAGCAGTTTCATAGAAGCTACAGTTTAAATCTTTACTGAGAAATAACCGTCTAAAATGATATTTGCCAAGCATTTGTGCTAGAATGAAAAAAAATTGGATGTTTTACTTCCCCAGATGTACACATCAAGGAACATATATGGGGATTTGTATTAAACAACAAAAGCTTTAAGGGAATGTATGGTGGATTTTTGTTTATTTTCTTTAATTCTATTGGGCTAAAAAAAAGAAACAATATATTTTTAATTAGTCTTGTAAATGTAAAATAAGGGTGGACATAAGGGTGGCACTGGAAGACAAGACAAGGAGCTACCCTATAGGTGCATCTGTGAACAAAAGACCTTTGTGTTCTCCTTTTTCAGAAACGAAGACGTTAACAGTAAAATGAAACAGAAATTAGGCATGTAAATGATGCTCCTACATTTTACCTAAAAGTTTAAGGGTTTAATAACACTGTAAAGTGGATCAGTATATAGGAGTGGATAGAGAAGAAACAACCTTTTTAGGTACCCAGACAGGAACTTTTATGATCTATAGAATTCTTTTATATTTAGTAATAACACATTAAAACATATTTAAAAACAGCCCTAAAATTCCTGTAATATACAGCCTGAGATAATTTTTATCCCCATCCAACACCTGTTCACTATCCATACATATAAGCTAAGTTCTTCTACATACATCAGATTACAGCATGTTATATGTCAAATATTGTATACTTGCTGGATAGGTGAGGGAGTGGAGATGTTTCTCTACTCATTTCTTGTATATAAATTCTGCTTCTTCGGGAGCATAATTGAGGATATTCTATAACAGAGATATAAAATCATTTATAAGTATATTACATAGTAGAACAATGTGTGCAGACATGATTTCCATATAGTTACACACGAAAAACTCCATCAGAGCATGGCCGCTAGAAATATCCCCAGGGCAAGCACAGGGACACAAAGAAGATAGGCCCCGGGCACCAGGATCCTGCTTTAGACCCCCATGGTTCTATATCAGTGTATAATAAGATTACTTTATATATATTGGACCGTCTGACATAAGGAAGCAATTTCTAAAGTGTACTCCACTTTACTTTAAGGCCAACTGTTTGCAGGGGCCACAATATCACTACAGTCAATTAGATCATCATATGCGTGGGTTCACATTTATGGGAAGTAGCTGGAGTATGACAATTACAAAAAACGAAAAACCATTAAGTAGAATAATTTGGATATAATACACACAATACTGTAGGTGTTGGATAGGGATAACAATCATTTGAGTCTGTGTATTACAGGAATTATCCTGTAGGTCTGTTTTTTATTATGTTTAAAGTGTTTTTAATTAAATTAAGAATTTTATAAATCACAGAAGAATTTTGTTTGAATTTGTTTACCTAAAAGTCCATCTCTTCTCTGTCAACTTCTATGTGGTTGTCAGACGTCCCAGGGAGCTAGTAGTGAGATGAGGAACCCACTGGCAGTAAGTAGCTGACAGTCCAGAAACGCGGTACAAGTTTAGGGATAATCCAAGAGGGGTAGTCAATGTCCAATCCGGGTCGAGGCAGCGAAGGTTCAAAGGCGGAAGACAGTCCAAGGGTCAGTAATCGGGAAAGGATACAAAGGGGCAACAGGCAATAGGAGGATCAGCAGGGAGGCTAGGTGTTCACCATAAGGTGGAATAACTCAGCAATAAGCCAGAGCTCAGGCCAGGTTTTTATAGCCAGGGGAGGTAGGACCACCCCCGGGTCACCGAGGCAACCAGGAGGCTTCCCTCCACGGAAACCAATGGCAGGCGAGGAAGATGGAAGGTGTGTATTGGGAACCTCCCCCAGCAAGGCTCACACCTGATAGCCAGATGACGCAGGAACGCTATGCGTGCGCTCCCGGGGATGCGCACGCGCCGCGTGACTCGCGCACCCGCACCTCGGGCACCAGGTGTTCTACCAAGCTTAAGGGGAACCCGTGCTCTGCGCCGTGCCCGTGGTCCCCGAGTAGAGGTAACACCCCCTGCTTCCTGACAATGGTCGAATTTTATATATGTCTTATATTTTTTTTGGCTCAAAAAAACACACTAGGTCTTATTTTCGGGGTAGGTCTTCTTTTTTTTTACTATATAGCAATCCAAAGTTAATGCAAATCCAAATTAAATAACCTAAAATGGCAAAGTTAAGAACAGGGTGATCAGGGCAATCAGGGGTGCCATACCTTTCCAAGAGCAATTTGGTAACATTTGGAATGAGCGAAGCGCGCTTTCACTATCAATTCCTCACAGGCGGAGTGCATTTTGTATCACTTCGCCTGTGACAGGAGTCGGCGCTATAGAGGAAACATCAGCTTATGTGGCTCTGGTCCCTGTGCTGCCGCCTCGCTTCCTCTAGCGCTGGCTTCGTTGGCACCGCTGATTCTCTCCCACGGTTCTTCAGGTTCCCCCTTATGCCCCCTTATACCCTGT
>NW_017307967.1:99820-111088 GCF_000935625.1 Nanorana parkeri | reverse complement strand
GGGTATATATATATATATATATATATATATTCCCTGTGTCCCTGAAAATAAGACCTACCCCGATATATGGGGTACCACATATATCAACCTGTCTTTATAACTATTGAAAGTGGATCTCTAGTCAAACTTTTTTGTTTTTTTATAGAGTGAGACTGGCTGTAGCACAAACTAAATTGGTTTTGGCTTATTATTCACCTCACATGGCTTCCAATATCATCTCTATGCCGATGACACTCAAATCTATCTTTCTACTCCACAACTCACCCCCTCAGTGTCCTCTCGTGTCACTAATCTACTAACTGACATATACGTCTGGATGTCGCAACACTTCTTAAAACTCAATCTCTCAAAAACTGAGCTCTTGATATTTCCTCCTGCCCGTGCACCTTCTCCTGTCTTTTCCCTTGAAATCGTTAACACAACTATCCAACCCTCCCCTCATGCCAAGGTCCTAGGTGTCATCCTTGACTCGCATCTCATCTTTTTTTCCCCACATCCAATCACTATCCAAATCCTGCCGCTTTCACCTTCGTAACATCTCCAAAATACGCCCCTTCCTCACCAAAGAAACCGCAAAATTACTCATCCACTCCCTTGTTATATCTCGTCTTGACTATTGCAACTCCCTCCTCATTGGCCTTCCACTACACAGGCTATCCCCCCTTCTGTCTATCATGAATGCAGCTGCTAGACTCATCCACCTAACCAATCGCTCAGTGTCTGCAACCCCCGTCTGCCAATCCCTGCACTGGCTTCCAATAGCCCAAAGGATAAAATTCAGAATATTAACAATCAGTTACAAAGCCATCCACAACTCTGCCCCTGGCTACATCTCAAACCTGGTCTCAAAGTATCACCCTAACCGTTGGCTCCGATCTTCTCAAGACCTCCTGCTTTCCAGCTCCCTTGTCAACTCCTCCCATGCTCGCATCCAGGACTTCTCTAGAGTCTCTCCCATCCACTGGAATTCTTTACCCCAACCTGTCCGTCTGTCGCCCACCTTGACTGCCTTTAGGCGATCCCTAAAGACTCATCTCTTCAGGGAAACCTATCCCACCTCAACCTAACCGCTCGACTATCACGTTCTCAAACAATTCATCCCCACGCAGCTCCCTCCTCATGTATCACTTCCCCCTCCCTTTTAGATTGTAAGCCCTCAGGGGCAGGGCCCTCCTTACCATCTTGTCTTGAATTGTATTGTGATTGTAATATCTGCCCTATATTGTAAAGCTCTGCGCAAACTGTTGGCGCTATATAAATCCTCTATAATAAATCCTCCTCTATAATAATTTGAATTTTAGTTCCTTTTCTGTAACACTTATTCTTGGTTACACTCCTGCAAGCAGTCCTCTAACTCTGCCGCTGTCAGGTCTGTAGAGGATAAACAACTTCCATCTTACAAGTTTACTAAGTTTAATGTGGCTTTATTTGGAAAATGTATTTTGCTTGTTGATGTACTTAAATGTACTGTACCTTAGAAATGATCCTGCTGGACAGAAGAAATTATCATGTTTCTAGCTTGTTAGAGCTCCTGTTCACTACATGGTTTTTTGAGCTATAGTTTGAGTTTCTTCCATTTAGAAAATCACTCAAAACTATATAAACTTGGCTTCAGAAACACTGGTGCCTGAAGCATTGCTGCCTGATCATCTACAGATAACTCATCCTTTGTTCTTTCAAACAGTGAAGACCCTAGCTTGTCTGTGCTCTTACTGATGTCCATATCTTCATTGTCTTTGAAGAAAGTAAGTTGTCGCGCTGGGTCATGCTATTGAAGTTTTTTTTTTCTTTTTACAACGGTGCTGTTCTTACATGGGTTGAAAAATTATCTATGTCCATTTTCAAATACATCTGTTTCAAAACTGTTTTTATTAGTTGGTTTGTGTGCTGTACCCAGACAAGCTCCTTCCACAATGACCCAAACTTGATCGAGCCTTTACGCATATTGAACTTTGTGGGACCCATGAATTTGCTTTTGTACTTTGTGCCCGCTTAAAATGTCCCTTCCTAAATGTAGGATAGGTGTGTCTGGCTCAACAGCTGGAATCCGGTGAACAACAGGATACAGATGGAAGTGGTATTTAGCGATCGCTGGAAAAGGAATTTCAGATTTTTCATTAGGTATCATGTCACAAACAATTAAGGTAGGAAGAGGAAGTTGTGGACTTTCATCTCTTTGCTCCCTGCCATAAAGGTGGTCCAGAGTGTAGAGCTGCAATGTGCTTTCACTGTCACATTCTGAGCATTTACTAGAGCCTTTGCAGTCCCTTGCCACGTGCTGAGTACAGAAAACATATGCCATTATCCATGAGAAAGGATGTTCATTCCAAGAGAGAAAAATGTACTCAAGATGGCATCCTTGATTCAAAATGGCTTCAGTGCATAGAATAGAAGGCTTTGAAATATATCTATATACATACATTTAACTTTTGACATATATTTCTATTTATGATACTTCTGTAATCTCGTACTTGAGACATAGTGGTGTTGAAACTCGTGGCTTTTCCAGACGTCAGACAAACATAACCAAGGCACCATGCCAGCTCTTTGGACATCTGACAGTTACCAAAGTGGCCCTGAAAGCCCCTATGGAGTCATAACTCATTTGTATTCGACCATTGATCAAATCTTATACTAATTATGTATATCCCACTATAAATTTTTATGAAATTGTGTAATAAATTAGACTAGCTACAGCATACTCTTGGTATCTGCATCTTATTCTCCAATATCACCATGTTGCATAATAATTTAGGTCCACTGGCTAATTGTGATAGCAGTGATGGTGATAGTATTTGTACCTGCTTTAAAAGTTAATTTCCCTGACAGTTCTTTTGTCCCTAAAGCTTCTGCATTTCTTGAGGGGATGTAACTTTTTGCAAATCAGGCTCTGTTTGACAGGGTCTTCGATGTTTTTTTTACCTTGTAGCTGTTTTGACAGTCAAGGTGTTTACTGTACAAAAACAGAAGTCTTATAGTTGAACTTAGGTGCCTTTACTGTTGAGCTGATCCCTGGAGGTAAAGAGGGCGAAACTGGGATCATTTCTTATCCTTGCCTGTTGGCGAATAAACGGTGGAAATATAAGGAAAAGGTGAAATGCATCTCCATATTCTCCCATGTACTTGGATGCAGCAGACATCCATTTTTCTTGTAAACGGAATATAATCATTTCTGCTATTTGCTAGTGCTTCCAGAAGTGTTTAAATAAGATCATCCTGGTAGAGAACCCTCTTCGGTAGCGTGAGGAGAATTATAGTTCCTAAAGTTTGGAACTATCTTTGTTGTTTAATTTGGTAAAAGTTTGAAGAAGGAGTATATTCTACTACTTCTGGTATCCCATACCTTTATTTAAGCCTTTGCCATGCCATACTGAGTCCTGCTGAGTGAATGTATATATTCACTGCATGCATCCTCTTTGCAGGTTCTGCTGACCTTTGGTAGCGTTCAAAAACTATGACTTCCATCCCCAATAGTTTTCAGGGTTGTCACTGAACTTCCAAAAGCTTGAACTGACAATTTCTCTGCAAATTAGGTACTTTATGACATTGGTGTTCATATGGGTATGTTTGGGCAAAATTAGCCGAATGTTGTGAGAATTGTTTCTTTTCTCTTTGAAGTGCTACATTTCTAGCAATGGTCTGTTTGCAGTCACTAACACAAAGCTGGGAGTAAGCCATATCCATTTCTTTGGTTTCTTTAAGTGTGTCTGGGAAAGTTGCTGGGTATACTCCCTAGAACATTCTGCTACACAAAATGTTTCCTCTGGAATGTCTGGTTCTTTGAAGATTTTCTCACTGTCCATTAGCTCTGCTTCTTTATATGCTGCAACCTCAGGTGAAGCTGCGGCACTGCTCTCTAATGCTGAAGAATGTATAGCTTTACCTCTAATTCAGCTTTTTGCGTAATTATGCTGACTTTCCTTTCAGCAACTGATAGCTTTGCACTGGGCTTCTACCTTTGCGTGTGCTTTAAGGGACAAAAAAAACTGTCCCTTCATTCTGAAAAGTCCTTATATACTATACTATGCTATGTTGCAGTATAAGAGTCTTCGGGCATGTAGTTTGTTTCCTGATCTAAGACATGTTTGCTATGCAATGACTTCCTATGCTGAAACCCGCTGTGCTGTTATCTTTTCACTATACTGCCCTTGTGGCAGGTAGCTCTATGTAAAGCTAGGTAGCTATCTAAACAACTTGAACTATTCAATAAAGCAGAAGAAACTTGACTTTTCTTGGAGTTGCATTTACTGAATTTGTTCTTTATGTTGTAAAACTGCTGATACAACTACTAATGACATGTAGATGACAGCAATAATCACAATACTTACAATATACAGTAAACTGCCATATTAATATATATTTGAACACTTTGCCTCGGTGCAGGGAATTTCTGTAATAACGACTAGTCATTGCTGCACTCTCTACTTGTGCAAGGTGACTGGTCTTGTCCCCATCCCATCCTGCAGTTTTCTCCATGCAGCCTGTAGTAGGTAGTAGTAGGTCACCCCCTGGCTTCCTATAGAGCAGCACAGTGGCTTAGTGGTTAACACGTTCTCCCTATGTTTGTGTGGGTTTCTTCCTGGTACTCAGATTTTTTCCCCTGCACTCCAGAGACATGCTGGGTGGTTAATTGGTTGCTCTGGGTATTGTGGTTTTCTCCCAATGACATGCTGGCAGGTTGAAGGCTAAGTTCATCTTTTGAAAAAAGAAAAAAAATTATCATCAATATGCAGTCAAGGGTCCCCCCTAGGTTACAAAACACTGTTCAGCGTGTAACCCTAGACTGCATAATGTTGTTTGTTTTATTTTTCCCCTAAAAGGTAGACTAGCCCTAGTATGTGTATTCATGCATGTATACATGTGAGTTAGGGACCTTAGCTTGTGTGCTCCTTGAGGGCAGGGACTGTTGTGAATGTACAGTATGTAAAGCACTGTGTAGATTGTTGGCATTATATAAATGTCTGTAATAAATAAATAAATAAAATAAACTTACCATGTGGGACCTATTGGTGTTTCTTGCCTTGTCCCTTCCCAACTTGGAGTTGTGGGTGTTTCTAGGGGCCTCACAAGGGCGGTGTGGCCCGCACCTGGGTGCCACCTCTGAAGGGGTGACACCAAAATGACTGACAGTCATTTTGGCCTTACGCTCTCTGAATAGATGGGCACTCTGTCATGGACCGAGAGCCCGACTGCTGCATCAGAGAGGAGGGGACCCGGTGGCATACCTTATTTCTCCAGGTAAACGTCCTCTCCAGGATGACCGCCGGCAGATAACAGCATGCGACATCATCACGCACGTGCACGATGATGTCACGCGCATGTCTGATGATGTCACTGCGGGGTGTCAACCGGCACCCGCTCCAGATGACACCCTGCCTCAGGATGCCCCTGGGTGTTCCCACACTTCCTCTTGCAGCCTCTATAATATCATGCGGATAAAAAAATCCAGTGGGACTCCTTTTTTACTGCAGTTGCAGGTCTTGGAACTTCCTTTGAAATATATAAATCTGTAAGGTGGTTTAACTATGCAACATGAGCCAAATAACGAATTTTCGATTTGGGTGGGCTTACCCTTTAAGGGTCCTTGGTAGAGAGTTCAAAGGATCCCCTTTTATTCCTACACATATGGATTTCAGAGGACTTCAGTTTGACATCAATAGTTCAGTGGAACTTTTTTGAAAATGAAAATAACTACGCATTGTGGAATCTGACAAACAGGTTTTCTAAGGTAAAAATTAGTTTCATTTAGATGTATTCTATACAAATATATAGCCATGTGACCTGTCTTATGGCATCTTAGATGAGAATCGGGCAGGGTGTTTAAATAAAGGTTTTGTAACTAAAGAAAGGCCTGTAGCAGGCAATTAAAGGAAATGTACAAAGTCACTATGGGTAGTGAGCGGCTGAGCGCTTTTGACAGAGAAAAGAGCATAATGCTGTTGTTCCGTGTAATCTGTGCCTAAAATTAACATGCTGTGTAAGAACGACGCCCATTACACTTGTGAACCTGTTTATTATATATGTGAATTTCAATTTACACTTCACATAAAAGAACATTATGTTCTTAAGTGGGCAGACATACTGCGTGGAATTAATTCTAAAGGTTAGGATCCTGATGAAATGCTCGAGCTGGGTCAGGGGACTGATAATCTGGAAGATATTGAATGAGAATTATAAATTGTAAACCACAGATGTTGTGCTGAAATGATCTTTCTTGGTATTTATTACACAATAAGACCTCTTACTTTTAAACCTGCAGTATTTATGTTTAAAACGGCTATCATACATTTTGATCGGTACCTATGGTCCTAAATCTTCTGAAAGTGTTTCATGAGATGCATAATGTAACCATCTGCCTAAAATTTGTGACAAGTCCCATAAAAATGCGATGGGCGATAAAGTGTGAAATTAGGCAGCTTGAATAAAGTTTAATGCCAAGAAATAGGATAAAAGGATTTTCCAGTTGAAATGCTGAATAAAGCCCCTCCCTATCCTACGCCTGTGATTTGGCTGCTGCCTTGCAGTGTGTATTTTTTATACAATCCCACATATACCACTGTGTAACATCTATTTTGTTCAAGCTGAACTTCAGGCAGGTAATAAAAGCAAAAAAACACAACTTAATACAGTTGTGTATTTTGTTGAAAATAAATTATGTGTGTTTTTATGATCAACTAGCATAAGTTTCTGAATACTTGGCATAAGCCTCCGGGTATCCACTGTACAATTGCACTCAGATGGGAGAAGGATGGGCTGCACTTGGAACCAATCAGGTTTTGGCACATGCATATGGGCAGAAAATGCTGAATGGAGCAGAGAGCAGAGTGAGCATATTATCATTGTGCTGCTGTTCCTTCATTGTCCTGTCTGCAGGCTGGGGGTGGGGGGTAGACACCACTGTAATGTTTAAAGTGTATTTCCACTTTTGTAGTCAAATATTCACAGGGGCGTCCGAAGGCTGGGTGACACCCGGAGCAGAGACTTGGTCCGTGACCGAGTGCCCGACTTTTAATAGGGGGTGACACCAAAATGACTGCCAGTCATTTTGGTTTCACCCCTCCAATGGTGGCACCCAGGTGCGGGCCACACCCCCCGCACCCAGCTTGTGACGCCACTGCCTATTCACAAAGCATAAAGAAAAATAATTTTTTGGCGGATAAAGGGGTCCTAAGGTTGCAACCACCAGACATTTAAAATAAAGTTTTTGGTAGGGCTGCTTTGCCTTTGTTACTTGCACTGCAGTGCTACCAAAAACTTTTCATAAAATGTGCATTACTGATCATTTTGGCAAAGGGTTTTCATTCAAGGCAACCTCTGCTTGGGTATTTTTTTACTTCAGTACTCTATACTTCAGTAAATTATCCAGGATTGAGACAGGTCAGCTTTGAACTGTAGCAAAAAGTCTACAAGGAAAGACATATGCTTTCATTTTAGAATCAATTCACAGCATATTTACTGTGCAAAGTAAGAATATACGAAGAAACAGCGCTGCTATAAAAACTAATTTAGATGCCTATTTTCATAGACAATATAACTTCCTTGAGCAAATAAACCTTTCTTTAATTATAACAAGGACAGATTACTTAGACTATGCATCGACCTATAACCATTCCCATTTACATGTTCTTGAAAGCCTAACTTGGATCTCTGGACACGGATGTCAATATATTGGCTGGTGCTTTACAGAAACAATGCAAAGACTTACCACTATGTAAACGCTGTGCGGGGAAGCACAGATAGATAAGAGCTGATTGTGGCTGCTCTGTAACGTTGTACGGAAATGAAAGGAGCTTTCTTTACTGTAGTTTAATTAAGTGTATTAGAGTGGAACATACTGGAGAAAGGGCAGAGGGATTAGAAGGCAGTTACAGAAGACTGCAAAGCATAGTTTAAAGTATTGCTATAATGGTGGAGATTCAATAGCTAGCAGTAGATTAGGAGGTTTTATCACTGTTATAAACCATTGATTTTGCAAAAGAGCAAACCCAAAGCACATGAAGAGATATTTACTACATTTTACTAGCTTTCCTTAGCACAACCAGGCCTGTAGTTTTTTAAGGTAACGTCACCCAAAACTGAGAATACTTGAAGCTGTAAAAAATAAAGCATTTTTAGAAATAAATACCCTGGCTTTAATCCACCTACTGGAGAACTGTGCCTCGCCGCTGCCTTCATGGAAAGATGGGTGCTCCTGCACTGTGCTGAAAAGCATTACTGGATTCTGAGCACTTAGGCTTCCTGGGAGGCAGCAGAGAGACACATGATGTCACCAACATCTCCAGGAAGTGGTCAAAACCCGAGTCCACAGTAGTTTTTTTTTTGTTACGCACTTTATTTTTGGCACCTTTTATTACATGCTGTTTATATCTAAGTATATCTTGCATTTTCATGCATGCTCCGTCTTAAACTGACCCGGTCACCACAGGTTCCAAAGTAAACAAAGCCAACTCTGTTAAAGAGGATGTTCTACACCTATTTTCTGGTGTTCTGTCATGATGTATGAGCCAGCGGGAAGAGCCACAGCATGTGGGGTGAGGAGTAGGTATTTGACACAACTTGAAGTTTTGAATACCTGCAGTGGCTGGGAATAAGCAAAGTGACAGAGTTTAAAAACACAGGCCTCTGGAAAGGTAAGTGTACATGCTCTTCTTTGACAGAGTGGGCTTTGTTTACTTTGGACCCTGTGGTAATGATGCTGTTATTCTGAGAAGGTCTAGGTCAGAGTTTCTCAACCCCTTTTTAGGAATGGCACCCATTAAAATTATGAAAAATCTCGAGGCACCCCTCTGTTGATTTCCATGTACAAAATGTTTAATGGTGGTAGCAACATTAGCGATAAACTGTTTAAAATTAACTCCGTTACAAAAACTAGAGGCCATCACCTAAAATTGGTGGAAAAAAAATTCCAGCACAAGGGGCGAAGGGGGTTCTTCACAGTAAGATCAGTTAGGGTCTGGAACTCACTGCCACAGGCGGTGATTTCAGCAAATAATGTGGAATTGTTCAAGAAACTTTTGGACGATTTCTTAAGGGACCGTAATATACAGGGGTACAGGTACTCCTAGAATGAGATCCTAATAGGTTGGACTTGATGGACTAATGTCTTTATTCAACCTCAAATACTATGTAACTATGTAACCCCAGTCTAAAATATTTAAGATGCAAAGGGGGACCCCACGCAAAAGCACCCAAAAAAAGTAGGTGTTCCCCCTTCACATGGAAGTGCCCCCTTCAAATGAAGGTTTCCTCCTTCACATCAGAGTCACCCTTTGCATCAGTAGCCCCCCTCACATCAGAGGCCCCTTTCACATCAGAAGCCCCACTTTCACATCAAAGACTCCCCTCCTTTCACATCAGAGTTCCCTTTTTAAATGAGCCCGCTTCACATCAGTCTTGATTCCCCCCTGAGGAAGGCAGGAGGCACACCAGTGTGCCACAGCACCCTGGTGGAGAAAGGCTGGTCTTGGCTACATGAAATGCAGAGAATGTAACTATAACTGGGCCCACTAAGGTCAGGGGACTAATGAATATTTGCTGCTCTTACCAGTTCAGAGCTTAAATAATGTTTTATACGGACCATTTTTCTTTCTCTTATCAGCTGTCTGATACTCTTTTGACTCTATTACTAAAATAAACCATACCCTATGTTACTAAAAGTTAGGAGTCCTCAGCCTGGCTGACCTGCAATTTTTTTTTTGTTTAGGAAGGACTGTTCAATGCTTTCACAGGGCTGTGTGGGTATCAGCTATGTGTCTGGATATAAGAGGTTATTTTTAGTTGAATTTTGAGAACTTTTTAAAACTCTGTGATGGTGGAGAAAATTTACTAGACTCCAGTGTTACTCATCAGTACAGGGTAAAACATTTGCTCAATTTCATGGTCATTAATTCTGGTATGGTCTTGTATGTCTTCATTTCATTCCTGTTATAATTTACTTACCAAACGTAATGTTACATTTTTTATGGTTAATTCCCATCCCTATCATTTTTTTATCATCTCGTAAATCACAGAGAACATATTCATTTCATTTTATTAGTATATAATATATATTATTTGCTTTCGTTTTAACATTGTATTTTTCTGTAAACCTCCATGACTATGATCAAATAAATAGATGTGAATTTCAGAATGTAATTTGGAAATGTTGCATAGCCTAAGTCACCCATGAAAAAAATAATATTCATAGAAAAACAAATGCAAAACCATGTTAATTAGGAAGATTCCAAAATATGACTAGCAATGAGGGGGCACATTTCAGCAGAGTAAAATAATGAGCTAGTTTAATCCTGTTCATGTACATAAGTACTTTAGTCTATATGAGGCCAGTTAACTGATCGTTGTATTATACCTTCGTGTGTTAGTCAGGTCACAGAACAGGATCTTTAGATATTTTGCACTTCAATTTTCAATAATATGGGGAAAAATAGCCCCTTAAAAACAGGCAAGCCTTTCTATTTAATTAATACTTTCAGCTTGTGCAAGTTCACATTGTATAGAGTAATTTGCCTACCTAAATAATTGTTATATGTAATTGTAAGGCTTTAAGCGGTACACTACTTTCACTTAAAAAAAGCTCTGTACTTATTCTAGGAAAGTTGAGGATCCCAAAGCATGCAAGAAAACACGCAAGCACATCTTCTCATGCAATTTGGCATCCTCAGCTTTCCCAGGATCTCGGCAGAAGGTCTGTGATGTCACCCTTGCCCAGGTGCTGTAGGTAGAAGCCACCGTGTAAAGTAGGTATATTTTTACTCTCTCTTGCTGTTTGTGGTTTTTTGTGACTGCTGCTTTTTTTTACATGGTAGAAGCATTTTGATGCAAGGTCTGCTTTATTGCTCTTGATACAGTATTGTTTGATGTGTGTGTGCTAAATATTTTCTAAGGTAAGCAAAAAAGGAATCCAGGAAGTTAGGTGGAACTTGCTCCTAATGGGCAGTGTTTATACCTGGGAACTCGAGCACAGTGATTTCCCCACTCTAGTCCTCCAGAGATAAAACTGTTGCCTGGTTCAACTCTCCAGCATTTACTAACAGGGTTATTCACTAAAGGGTGAAGATAAGGGATCCACCGATACCTTTACCGGTGCAATCTGATTGCCAGAGAAGCTGGCTCCATGTTGTCTTGCCGGCTTGATTGTGCTTGGCCGGGAAACTAGCTTCCCAGCCAATCAGCATCGAGCCGGCTTCCCAGCCAATCCGTAAGATGGGCGGTGAGTATTGACCCGCTTTCCAGCTTCCTGATTGGCCAGGAAGCTGGCTCGATGCTGAT
>NW_017307967.1:68496-99711 GCF_000935625.1 Nanorana parkeri | reverse complement strand
GGGCACTCCCGTCTCGTGTGGGTTTGCTGGGAAAGCCGATTCCCTGGCCAATCAGCATGGAGCCGGCTTCCCGGCCAATCAGGAATCCAGGAGACGGGTCATCACTTGTCGCACAGCTTCCTGATCGCACGGTAAGCTGGCGCCATTACATATGGCTATTTCAAGGTGTATACCTTTGGGTAGCAAAAGCAAAAGAACAAAGACTAAACCTATATGGCTGAATAAAACTGTAAAACAACACGTCAAGGACAAGAGGGAGGCATTTATAAAATATAAGATGGAAGGGACGGCATTAGCATTCCATAACGACAAAGAATGTAACAAAAAATGTAAACTAGTAATCCGGGCAGCCAAAATTGAGTGCGAAAAGCACATCGCCACAGTTAGTAAAAAAGACCCTAAAAAATTCTACCAATATATTAACAGTAAAAAGGTGAGAAAGGAGCAGATAGGCCCAATAAAGAACGAAAAGCGGAAAGATAGTCACAAATGACAAGGAGAGGGTCGAGGCGCTGAATACTTTTTTCTCCTCAGTATGCTCTCAGGAGGACATCGGGTTTGATGTACGTGATAAAACACATAGTTCAACACAAAATATACCCCAGTGGTTGATGGAAACCGGGATACGACAAAGACTTAAACTACTAAATGCAAATAAAGCAGTCGGTCCAGATAACCTGCACCCCAAGGGACTTAAGGAACTAAGTGAGGTTATAACAAGACCATTATTCCTCATTTTTAAAGACTCAATAATGACTGGTAGAGTCCCAAGTGATTGGCGGAAGGCCACGGTAGTTCCAATATTCAAAAAGGGGCAAGATGCCAACCTGGGAACTATAGGCCGGTCAGTCTAACATCCGTGGTTTGTAAACTGCTAGAGGGCATAATTAAGGACTATTTGGTAGAATTTGTTCCGGATAATGGGATAGTTAATGACAATCAGCATGGGTTCAGGAAAGATCGTTCCTGCCTGACTAACTTGTTAACCTTTTATGAGGGGGTAAGTAGAGATATGGATGGAGGGATGCTGGTAGATGTGGTATATCTGGATTTCTCAAAGGCTTTTGATACGGTACCACACAAACGCTTGCTACACAAGCTGAGGGCTATGGGCATAGATGATGTGGTGTGTATGTGGATAGAGAGCTGGCTACAGGAAAGGGTCCAGAGAGTATCTATAAACGGCACCTTTTCAGACTGGGCTAGTGTAATAAGCAGTGTGCCTCAGGGCTCTGTGCTGGGACACATATTGTTTAACCTGTTTATTAATGATATCGGGGAGGGTGTGAATAGCCATATTTCAGTGTTTGCAGACGATACAAAAATAGGGAGGGTATTAGAAACGGACGTAGACAGTATAGCATTACAGGAGGGCCTGGATAAAATAGGGGAGTGGGCGAATATATGGCAGATGAGGTTTAATGTCGATAAATGCAAAGTAATGCACTTTGGAAATAAAAACAAGCAAATGGGTTATGCAATTATGGGTATGCCACTAGGGAAGTCAGAAATAGAAAAAGACTTGGGGGTCATTGTAGACCACAAACTAAAGGGTAGTTTGCAGTGCCAGGCTGCTGTAAACAAAGCAAGTAGGGTCTTGTCCTGTATTAAGAAGGGGATGTACTGCAGAGACAAGTCTATAATTGTGCCACTTTATAGAGCATTGGTTCGGCCTCATCTGGAGTACGCGGTCCAGTTTTGGTCACCAGTATTAAGAAAAGATGTCCTTGATCTGGAGAGGGTCCAGCGGAGGGCAACTAAACTAATTAGGGGAATGGAGGACCAGAGCTATGAGACAAGGCTACTAAATTTAAACATGTTCACGTTGGAAGTAAGGAGATTAAGGGGGGATATGATTTTCATGTACAAGATGTTCAATGGCGACAGCAACATTGGCAACAAACTCTTTAAGATTAACTCCGTTACAAAAAATAGAGGCCACCACCTAAAATTGGTGGAAAACAAATTCCAGCACAAGGGGCGAAGGGGGTTCTTCACGGTACGAGCCGTTAGGGTCTGGAACTCACTGCCATCGGCAGTGATTTCAGCCAGGAGTGTGGAATTGTTCAAGAAACTCTTGGATGATTTCCTGAGGGACCGTAATATACAGGGGTACAAGTACTCCTAAGAAAGAGATGATGCGCGGACCTATATGGGTTGGACTTGATGGACTTATGTCTTTATTCAACCCCAAATACTATGTAACTATGTAACTATGTTTCACTATGGCACTTTTCATTTTTGTTTTGTGTCCCACTGACAAGGGAAACAGTTTCCCTGTCCTTGTTACATGTTGTGAAATACTAAAAGAATGTGTGCATGTGTAAACCATCTTATAAAAGGTCTTTATAATATGTGCAAAGGTTTAATGTAAAGTCTGAACTGATGAAATCCATAAATGCAAGCAACTATCATTTTCACATTATTTGACTGGAGTCTAATAACAGCTAATATGTACTGTAGTCCAGTACCTGATGATCAAGTACATTGTGCCTCTTCCTACCTCTTCTGAGAGCACATGTGACAGTTCTGCCAGATGCAGGGGTAAAAGTTGCTTATTTGTTGCCCATGTGGTGTTACAAGTGCCTGCATTTTTCCCAGATTGCCACAATTGCCTTTTTTGTTCACTTATCGTCACCACTGCCCTTTAGTTGCCCATTTATTGCCACAGCTTTCTATACGTTGCCCACTTATTACCATGATTACATGTTGTCACAATTTCCTTTTTTGTATTTTTTTATATCATGGAGAATGTAGCAGAAGGTGCTGGAACAATGTGCTGGGACAATGTCAAGAGAGATGTTTTGGAGTATACAATGTATATAAGTCTGGGGCTGACTCAACAAAACAGTCACCTTGTGTAATTAAAATATTGTTCTTGGATGGACTGAATCTCTAAATAGTTGCATTTAGCCTTAGAAGTTCACAAGAACAAGCAGGCAACATTCCATTATAACAGAATTTAGATAAAACCTGTTTTGTGTAAGTTTGTGCTAGACCATTTCTTTTTTTCCTAGCAGCTCTTTAATTTTGCATAATGCGGCATTATCTGCTGTGGTGCTCTGGGAATCTTGAGTATACCCTAGAAAAATACAATCCTTGGATTCAAATGAGACTTTAGGGCTTTACACTTGCTTCGAGTGCAGCTTGGGGTTGCTTAAATGTCTGATTTCATAGATTAACTAATGAGCAGATGCTTAATTTCTTCCCTGCAGGATTTCCTTTAATCCTTCTAGAACATTACAGAGCTTTCCTGGATCCACACTGCAGAAAAGTGCTACTCCTTTAGAGCTCAAATTATCTTTAACTTCTAAGTATCTTTATGAACTGAGAACAATGCTTTCATCTTTATTTGAGATCATTGTCACTGTTGTGAAGAGGATTTCAAAGTATGAAAAAAAACCTGTGATTATCATTAGGATGTATGTGTGGAAATCAGGAGATTTATAATTGTGCAGCTTTCCTAACCTGTACAGATAACAAAATGTAGAGGCAAATAACAGCAGAAGAACTTGCACTCAAACAAATGGTCTTTACTAAAGGGACTTTACTATAGTTAAATCAAGTTGTGTCATTAAAATTCGTAAATATTTAATTGCTACCAAACTACAATATGAATTAAAATGTCTGGTATACTTCTTTACTTCAGCATGTAAACAACAATAATCCTCCCCCAGACATCCATCCTTTATGAAATCGAACAATACAAACAATAGCAAATCGTGATATTGTAAAATGATGGGCTGTACTGGTTGAGAATGTGATGAACACATTCCATGAACGCTGTTCACTTCCACAGGAAAGATGGGGGATAGAATATTGTTACAAAGTATTTGACTGTGTGGATATCAGCCAATTAAAAACAATTTATGCCTTCGATGCCCACAAATACCTACCCTTTTAGTACTATATGATAGAGCCGCAAGGGATAAGAAAGATACCCACAATACTGCCCTTTAACTATCGGACATGGCATGTGTCCTATCAGGTAAGGTGGAACTCACTCATATATAGAAGCTTGGGACAAGTAATACATGTATCCAAAAACCTTTTCCACTGGTACAAGTGATCATTTTAGCTATCTGTACCATTCTTACCACTGAGTATCCGTGTTAGGGGAACTAAAATGACACCCAGTGTAAGGGACTTCTCACTGACTACCAATCTAAAGGAGGTCCTTCTCTCATTGACCACATATGTAAAGAGGCCCTCCTTCCAATCTAAGGGGCAGAAGAGTGTTGAAACTATATGCTCCGCATGTCAAATACGCTAAATATGCCACATTTGTATTAATTTATTATTTATAACCATTCTAATATTTAGAACTTACCGATCCTATGTCCTGAAAATTACATAGTTAGTCGGGTTGAAAAAAGACACATGTCCATCAAGTTCAACCTATAGAGAATTTTTGCAACGGTTCCTCTGTGGTTGAACGGTTAAGAAAGGCTAGCCTGGGCAAAGTCCCTTGCTGGAACTCAAAGACAGCTTTTAATGATAAGTGGCTGAAAAATCATGCTGCTGCTGTATATTGTGATACAGTATGTGCAGACTACAGTATAATGACAGATTCACTTTAAAAGCCCAAATAAAAAGCACAAAACCAGTGAAAAAATATAAAGGATATAGTTTCCCTTTAAATAAGACTCACTTATCAGATCCATAAAACACTGACACTGTTCCTCCACGGCATTAGCAGGGGAAGTAATGGGTTCACTCCGGCTGGGCGTGCCCTCGCCCTGGCATACACAAACACAGCTCCAAAACTCTGAAATAAAATATTTATTGCAGGTAGCACAGCATCACAGAGTCCCGCCTCAGATCCACCTCTCTTTGATGCGTTTCACCCAGTTAAAGGCTTTATCACTTATTTTAATGTTGCAGATATGTAAGATTCTTGTTTCTTTATTTTTTCTAGTGCCACAGACATGTGTACTGGCCACAGGTGGTGCTTCAAGTAATCAGGATATTTTACAGGTACATTTATACTCTTTGATAAATCATTAAACATCACAGTCTCTCAGTGTGGAAAGCCAAAAAGTACCAGCTCACTGCTAGCAACATCACAGTCCTAATTCTCACCTGATGTTTTTTATAATACAAGTAATAATGCACAGCTACTTTCGCCAGAGGGAAGTAATGATGTCATGTCACTTGTGGAGTTGTCTTCCCTGGCTGAATATTGCCTTGAGGTTGCAGACATTTTATTTTGGCATTATAACTTTTCCCACAGCTGACAAGCACACTGAAAAACTGTTTTCAAAAAAATAAAATGTGATGTTGTCTGTGTAAACTTGTGATGTATAGCTTATTCCAGAAAAAGAAGCATGTGTCCTTTGAGCTGTAAATAAAAATAATTTTTCCTACAGTATAAAAATGATTTTGGGTTCTTTAAAAATACATTCAAGTACGTTAACTATTAACAAAACTGAATCTTTTTTGTGTATCACTTGGCTGTAGAGCCCCCAATCATCTCTGAATTGCTGCTGACACGGTCCTTCCTTCTGGAGGGTGGCTACTTTTGTTGCCCATGGTCTCTGTGTATGTTATAAAGTAGCTACGACTCCAAGCTCGTTCTCATTATGGACTATAATTTCAGTACAAATTAGTAACCTAAAAATGAGATTGTGGTCCATCAGGGGAGTGAGCTTGGAGTGGTGGCTACTTTAGAACACACACAAGGAGCATGGAGAACAAAAGTAGCCACCCTCCAGAAGGAAGGACAGTGTCAGCACCAATTCAGAGAGGATTTGAGGATCTACAGTGGAGTGATACACAAATAGATTACATTTTTTAAATAGTTAAGGTACTGAATGTATTTTTAAGATTTAACTCTTGAGTTTATTGTCACTTTAAGTAGCTCTATCACATCAGGCAATTCAAGCTGAATGATTAAGTGGAGGTTACCTTACATGCATTAATTGCATCCAGTTATAAAAAAAAAATTCTGAATAGTGGTCCTTTAAAGTAAACCTGTTACAAAGCCAGTCAACTTAAGCTGAGTAGATGAGGAAAACGTGCATAAGCAGAACTTATCTTCTGTGAAAACTGCATATTTTTTTCTGTATAGATTGAGTTTAGCCTGCCTCTTCTTATCACAAAGGCCTTCCTATTGTTGAATGAGCATGTTCATCATGTCAAAGGACCCAAAGAGGGGCTCAGGAGGTGGAAAGAGGTAGGGACAATCTTGACTTTTCCAGGAGAAGTCAATATTTGCATATTAATTTAGGAGCCTGTATCTCTGGAACTTCAAGTGTTTTGACATGCTGTTTTCACTGAAGGTAGGCTGTACTCATTCAAATTTGTTGCTATTTTTTGAGGCAGTTGTGTTTGCGCTAGATCAGGATGTTCTATGGTTCATCAAAATTTAGTAAAGTCTTAATTTTATATAGATTTAGGCTGCTCACATGGAAGCATGGAGATCTTTTGAAATCTCATAACTGCCAGTCACATTCACATGCTTTAAAGGAGAACTATGGGGTATCCGGACAATATTGTCGGGATCGCTTCTCTGTACTGAGCTTAGCCCCGCCCCCAGTATATTACACATAAATGTAAGCCTATGGTGCATTTTTTATTACATGAGTACTTTGCAAAATGTACTCGTGTATCATAAGAAAACTAAATATGCAAAAAAAGGTGTACCCCATAGGTCTCCTTTAATTCCACTAACAGTTACTTCTTAGACTATAAAGCTTTTTGTAAGCTGTGGAAGTGCCAAGGAACAGAAGTTAACTGGTTATAAATAGTGATTTCAGCCTCTTATTTTAAATAATACATAATGTTTCCATTAAAGTGCAAAATGTCTTTAATTTCACTATTTTTAAATATGTTTTTGCACTTTACCTTCCAAATGTTTGCTGATTAGTGCACAGAAGATGCAAAGACTGAAACAGGATATATTCCTTATCAATAACTCCTGATTGTCTAATGGGGTATTAATCCCAAGTAAGATGCCTCATTCTTTTGGAGGACATAAAGTAGAGGCAAAGCACCTGAGATTTAATGGTAAATGGTACAATGTTTTATTACAAAATCAAATCTCTGGCTTGAAGGGAATTAGGTGCTATTTGGAAAGCTGGTTTCTCACCTGTCAAACTATACATACAGCTCCATTAAAATGTTAAAGATTTATACCTTTTTACTGCCATATAGTTGCAGAGAAGGAGAAGGATACATTCCTTACTGACACCAATGGGACTGACAATATATTTTATATAAGATATATGCACTGCCCACTATGTGTAACCCTTACCTCTGGATGTAATTGAACAAATAATAATATGTTATCCATATCAAAGTCAAGCAATGTCAAAATATACACACACAACATGATGTAAAGGTTTCAGCTCTTATCTTTCTATTAAAAATGGGATATAACTAAATGTGCTCACCTACTTTAAATTCACAATGGGAAAATAGCACTTGTAGCTTATTCTGACTCCAATTGTTGAATTCGTGATTTATCCCTTCCTGAGAACTCTATGCCTGGCCTGTATAAGCAGATACAATCACCGCGGACAATCTTTATTAGATACAGTAGTTCAACTCACCAAATACCTTTTCATCCACAAAGATCTTTATTGAATGCAGCAGGTTACAGCAGAAACATGTGATGTAGCAGATGAATGAAAATAAGGTATTTGCAGGTCAAAAGAGTATAATGCCTTCCCAACTCAACTCAACCTTCTAGACCCAGGCACACTCAGTCCCATTTTTTTCTCTAGTAAGAGAATGCTAGAGATCGAGTTGGGAGCCAGAGATCGCTCTCACTAGAACTATTTATACATGGACTGGCACCCTCTGTCTTTTCATTTATTTTTTCATAGTGGCTGATTCACATATATTATACAACTTCAAGAGGATTATTGTTTGATTCTCCATTACCCTCACTGGGAGCCGTCTATGGAGATAAACCTCTCTCCCCCCTCCTGTGTAGTTTGGAATTGGAGTGATATGCTCCTTTGGTGATGTGCACTGGGTCTGTCTTTGGTCTCCCTGGAAAGCCCCCTCAGTGACAGCGTGACTTGCCCGCCTCCCCGGGAGATCTTCATTCCCTCCTGCCTCCTCCTCCCTTCTTTTCCCTGTGTTTGGAACCCATTTCTTGGCCATATTTTGGACCCACAGCAGTTTTGGGATACGTATGTGAGGTTCCTGAAGAAGCCACTTGGTGCGAAACGTGTCGGACCTCAGAATAACCTGCCACATACCCTATTTTTTTGAATGGGGGTATTAGATATGTATATGGTTGCTCATCCCATATCTACTGTGTATTGACTATTTGACATGGCCTTTATATGTATCTTAATATGTTTTTAGGTTGTTATAAGAAATACAGAAGGTTTTATATTTATACTTCACACCTGTAGCAGTATGTATTTTGTGGCACCTTGAAAAAACCCAAGGCTAATTTGCAGCCAATCCTTGCTTGTCTTTACCCAATGCATATTAACCATGACTATGCACTGTATCACATTTTCATACAATAGCTGTTACAGCAGATAGCTCAAACTTTGTGTGTGCCCACCCATTCTACTATGAAGTGAATGTTGAAGCTGTGTTCATTTAGAACACCTAATAATGTACAAGGGAATTTAAAAGAAAAGCAAGATTTGAATATTTAAGTGAACATAACTTTACCTTGTTTACCAAGATTAGTGATTATCCACTTTTGCAAAGTGAAAATTAACTTCTCTTTTAGTAAATCACTGGCATAGTGGAATAGGTTGGCACAGACACGAAGTGAAAATCCTCTACACCAGGGGTGTCAAACTCAAATTAGTCATGGGCCGCATCAACATTATGGTTGCCCTCAAAGGTATCTGTATGACTATGTAAATGTATCTAATCTTTATCATAATTGCCTCTGCATTCAATTATCACTGGTTTTAGTAATAACTTAATACCTAGATCTGAAAGTAGAAGTCTAGGAAATGGCCTGGTGGGCCGGATTCGGCCCCTGGGCCTTCAGTTTCACACATGTGGTCTACACTATAGTACATCAACCCTTATATGTTGCAGCTGAAGACTTCAACAGAAACTGCGACTTCCTCTCCCATTCCCAGTGGTCCCCCTTACATCCAGAGGCCACTCCCAGCAAGAATGTTTTTATGTTTTAATATTAACCTTTTTTTCAGATGTCTTCAGGCCATCACCTGAAGCGCGGGGGTCTCTTCAGCTAAATGGAAGAGGACTTTCTGAATCATTACACTGTAAGTGCAGGGTGCTGTGGGGATGCTCTCCCACCCTCCAGGGGGCATGCCAATGACACCCTGCGCTCACAGTATGTTTTACAGGTTGAATGACACAATGAACCAAGAAGGACATCTTGTGGTGGAAGAGGATTATTGTGGGGGACAGTGCTTGAGTGAGGGGGAATACTGCAGCCTGAGCTGTTTTTTTGTTGGGGGACTATTCTATTTTTTTTATTATTATTATTATTTTGCCTGGAGTAGTGATTTAGAGAGTTGGCAGCACCAATCTTCCTGCTGCCACACTGAAGCTAGGGGGCTAGTTCTCCAGCAAACAAAGGCAGCACTCACTACGGATAAAGGTGAGACTTCATAAAAAGAGAACCGGAAATGCTGTGCCAGTCCTCAGCAGACAATGGGAACTTATTACAAGGTAAGTACCTGTACATAGTGACAGCAGACAGATATTCTGTATGTAAGCTGATAATAAAAACAAGAGGTATTTTGCGTCTTACATCAGTGGTACATTTTATGATGCAAACTGATTTAATTTTCTTACTTCTCTTACATGTGAAGGTCTTATCAGACATATTCAATGCTCCAGTGCACACCATTGCCACCGCTAACTCTGCCTGCCTGGGGTGTGCCTATCGAGCAGCTCATGGTAAGAAGGCTCATTAAAAATTACTGGCTGTTTTATTGCTTCCTAATCCTCCTGCAATACACAGAGCTCTTGTTAAGCTTGTCACACTAGCAGATTTCAAGTCAATCTTTTTCGCAATACCATATTTGTTTTCCTAGAGTAAATATTTCTGCAAATGACAATAATGCAAAATGAGCAGCATTGTTAAGTGTATGAAAAGAGCAGTAAGTATGCAAGGAGAATTATAATTAATGGTGTTTAATAAAAAATGAACATGACTTTGCTCAGCGATTGCTAGAATAAATTAACTTTTATAAAGCCAGGTTTCAAGAAAAGCAATTTCCAACAGAATCACTAATAATGTTAAAGCCTGAAAGAAAAGTTCACTTTTAGGGTTGTATCTGAGAGCTAGAATAATATGTTACTATTTCAGTTTTAACCCCAGTGATCAGAGACGTTGCTGCAAGGCATGGAGTCCCCCTGGAAAAACCTTCGACTTGGGTGAAATTTTACTTTTTCAATCTTCTTAAGCCTTCTCAAGGCTCAAAAGTTAGAGAAGAACGAGGAAAGGCATGGGAAGTGCAATGAAGTTTTAGTATGTGTAAAATATAATGTTGGACCACAGGGGGCCAATGAGAAGAAGTAAAGGTTAGAACCTCATGGGATTGGGGCTTCATCTCCTTGGAGCAGCTGTCCACACTGTGCTCTTATAGGGACACCCTAACTATTGACTTCAACAACAATAACTGTAGTAGACAGGAGACTGCATTATTCATGGCGGTGATGTCACATGCAGAACAAGCGGTGGCCGTATCGGCACGGCAGCGCTTTCTGCACATGCGCGCCGCCATTTTGGAGTAGATCTAGGTATAAGCCGAGATGGCGGCGCTCGAACATTAGGGCACCGCCATCTTGGTATATACCAAGATCTACTCTAAAATGGCGCCGCCGATATGGCCGCCACTCGTTCTGCGGTTTCAGTGTGCGGTTTCAGATTCGGAGGCTTGTTGCCTCCGAATCCAAAACAACATAAAAATGTGTTTCCTTTGACAAAACGAATGACATTTTTTTTCGTTTCTTTAAGTTCTGTCTGAAAACAAATTTTTTTGTTTTGCACATGTCTATCAGAAAATGTCAGTGCTTCCGAAGAAGTATACATAAAGCCTGCAAACACTGTTTTCATGCTTTATTTATATAGGAACTGCTGTCACCACACCTGCAACAAAGTCTGGATCTAACTGGTCACAGTCCACTGCTGCAGTAAGCATTAGATGAATGAGATTATACTAGAAGATATTTAGATTAAGATTTTTTTTTTTTCATTTACGTATCTCGTATGGCCAAGGTCCACAATGGCTGGAGTGACCTCGGTTACCTCTCCCATAGTGCCGTTTATAACCACAGTAGGGTAGGAAATTTACATGCATGAATACTGTATATTCACAAAAATTTTATATAAACACAGTTTTTCTCTCATTTCCTATTGTGTTTACAGGAATTAAGAAACAGGGGTTAGGTTAAGGGTGTTAAATTTAAGAGAATTTGAATTGGGGTTACATTTAGAGGCTTAAGGGTAGAGGGTCTAAGTTAAGGAGGGTAAATTTAGGGGGTCAGGTATAGTGGGTTGGGAATTCAAGGCTTTAATGTAGAGGGCTTTAAATGCTGGGGGTTTTCTTTAGGGGTCGGTGATTGGCAGCTTTGGGGTTAATTACAACTCCAATTCTAAAAATTTGGGGACATTGTGTAAAATCTACATAAAAACAGAATGCATTGATTTTCAAATCTCATAATCCCATATTTTATGCACAATGGAAAGTAGAAAACATATCAAATGTTTAAACTGAGAAAATGTATCATTTAAAGAAAAATAAGGTCATTTTAAAATTGAATGTCTCAAAAAAATTGGGACAGGGCAACAAAAAGTAAGTGGTACTAACATGGAGAGCTGGAAGAACATTTTGCAACTAATTAGGTTAATTGGCAACAGGTCAGTTACATAATTGGGTATAAAAGAGCATCTTAGGGAGTCAGATTGTCTCAGAAGTAAAGATGGGCAAAGGTTCACCAATCTGTGAAAAGCTACGTCTAAAAATTGTTGAACAATTTCAGAATAATGTTCCTCAACTTAAAATTGCAAAGACTGTAAATATATCATCATCTACAGTACATAATATCATCAAAAGATTCCAAGAATCTGGAGAAGTCTCTGTGCACAAAGCTGAAATGCAGTATTGGATGCCTGTGATGCCTGGGCCCTCAGACAGCACTGCATTAAAAACAGGCATGATTCTGTGATGGACATCACTGCATGGGCTCAGGAATGCTTCCAAAAATCACTGTCTGTGAACACAGTTCATTGGGCCACCAAAGAATGCAAGTTAAGGCTCTATCATGCAAAGAAGAAGCCATATCTGAACATGATCTAGAAACGCCACCGTCTTCTCAGGGCCAGAGCTCATTTAAAATGGTCTATTGCGAAGTGGAAAATTCTTCCGTGGTCAGACGAAACGAAATTTTAACTTTTTTTGGCAACCATGGGCACCTCGTCCTTCAGACTAAAGAGGAGAGGGACCTTCCAGCTTGTTATCAGCGGTCAGTTCAAAAGCCTGCATCTCTGATGGTATGGGGGTACATTTGTACGTATATAATGGGCAGCTTGCACATCTGGGAAAGCACCATCAATGCTGAAAGATATATCCAGGTTTTGGAGCAGCATATGCTCACATCCAGATGACGTCTTTTTCAGGGAAGGCCTTTTATATTACTGCAGGACAATGCTAAACCACATACTGCATCTATGACAACAGCATGGCTTCATAGTAAAAGAGCCCGGGTGCTTAACTGGCCTGCCTGCAGTCCAGACCTTTTACCAATTGAAAATATGTGCCACTTGAAATAAAAAATATGAGAAAGAAGACCCAGGACTGTTGAGCGGTTAAAATCTTATATCAGGCAAGAATGGGGCAACATTCTTCTCCCAAAACTCCAGCAACTCCTCAGCTCCCAGACGTTTTAAGAGGGGATGCTACACCTTGGTAAACCTGGCACTCTCCCAACTTTTTTGAAGACATGTTGCTGCCACCAATTTCAAAATTACCTTATTTTTTTTTTAAAATGGTACATTTTCTCAAGGGCTTATAACCGACACTAAGTGAAGGGAGCTGATTCTCGTTCGGCTATTCACTTCAGCCCCATACGGCTGAAAACAGCTGTACATTGGCTGCCTTCGGTTCCCTTTCACTTTACTTCGGTTCAGCCGAACAGTTCAGCTGAACCGAAGTGAAAAACACGTTCGCCTCAGCCGATCCAACATCTGTCAAAACTCCCGCACCTGTCAAAGTGAACAGATAGGCGGAGCTAGTGGTGACATTACTGCTGGCTCTGCCCATTTGTTGTCATTCGGCCGTGACCTGTGAAATCGCTATTGAAAGGTCCCGGCCAAATGACAACAAATGGAGTCAGCCAGCTCTGCCCATTTGTTGCCATTCGTCTAGGACCTTTCAATAGCAATTTGTCACCGCTAGCTCCGCCTATCTGTTGACAATTAGCCGCGACCTGTCAAATTGTTAATTTTGACAGGTGTGGCAGTTCGGGCCAGGTCAGCGGGCTTTTGGGGGGAAATCAACTAACTGCGTGTGCATTAACGATTCCGGCTTTTGTGAATTGCATGTTTCAGCCAGTAAAATAAAGAGTGGTAAAATAAGGATAGATAAATTAACTTCTACTCTCATAACGCTGAGCTTTGTGAATTGACCCCATTATGTTTTTTAAATTTTTTTTTTAACGGGGGGTCCCTCCTAACATTCATACCAGACCCTAAGGGTCTGGTATGGTTTGGAAGGGGACCCTACGCTGTGTTTTAAAAAATATTATTTACATTTTGCAGGGAGAACCGTCTTCGGCTGTATGTGTTAGGCTTGGGTGAGCTCTTCGGCTGCTGTACGGGCTATTGTGAATAGCCCGTACAGCAGACTTTCGGTTCAACTGACCTGAAGGCTTCCCACAGCCGAAACGAGCCGAAGGTTTAGCCGAAGGTTCGGCTTAATCCTTTGGCTCGTTAGTGAATAACCTTCTCCGTGTAAACATTTGATATGTTTTCTATTTTCTATTGTGAATTAAATATGGGTTTATGAGATTTGTAAATCATTGCATTCTGTTTTTATGTAGATTTTACAATGTCCCAACTTTTTTGGATTTAGGGTTGTAATAATTTTAAACAGTTGATTGGGTACCAACAGATTTATTGATAATAGGAGCGTGGGGAGTACAAAGACAACAAAGGTATGTACTGGAGCTTTAGCAATAAACCATTCATTAAATACAAGTTTCTTTTTTGAAACTGTTCCCAGATGGGATGATTTCTACTTAGACAATCCACTAAACACCCATGTCATACATATGATATGTTGAACTAATAAAACTAATGTTAAAGTAATAAATCTACATAACTTAACCATAATAATTGCTGATATATCTAGATTTTCTTTATCATCCATTGAGGGACACTGGATTGTACAATAGTCATGACACGTGGGCTATACAAATACCCTTAAGCTACCTCCATCATGCCTCAGATTTGCCTCAATGTCCTAGGAGGTTAAACGCCTTTTCCTCAGCTCTGCTGTCGGAAAACCCTAATTTGCTTTTTTTTATATTTTTTTCTCTTTAACCACTTGAAGGCCATAGTGTTGTCTCTAGAGACGCCTGACCGCTTGTATGTAAACAGCCATCGCTGGCTGTTTACATGCTGACGGTTTTCCCTCTCAGCGCGCACACGAGAGGGGGGAGGGGCAGGACGCCCTCCCGCTCTGAGCAGACGTCCATCTGGCCGTTCACAAACGGCCATGGACGTAAGGTGGTTAAACAAGATGTATTGTTTTTCCAGGGATATTTGTTTCAGTAAGTTCAGGTTAGACCTCAGTTATGCTCCCTGATATTGGTTCTTCACAGCATCTATTCCGTTCAGTGGTTCCTCAGAAGTTGCTTGGCTCTCTTACCTATTATTTCTTTCCTTTCATTTTGTTAAGCGAAAAAAAAAAAATGTGCTTTTTAAGAAATTGCTTTGGAGGCCGTATCCTGACACCATTGGACCGAAGATTGTGGGAATTTGACCCTTGGGCAGTAGGCTCTGCCATTGGTGCTATCCTGACCTTACAGGACACCAAAGCTCTTCAGGTTTAGAACCATGGCACTGTCTTCTGGTGTGACCCAATCTCTGATTACTCGCTTTGCGAGTAAGCTCATAGTATGTCATCTTTGGACATTCAGCTCTGCCATTTGTGCTTTCCAGACTTCTGAATTAGTTATGCGCATTGCATTGTCCTCAAATCCAGAGTGCATGCCACACCGTGGATACAGAGGACCCTCCTTCCACCGGCTTTAAGATCTCGTCCCCTTTCAAAGCGACTTTATGCCTTTCTGATCTAGCCTCCAGTTTTGACATTTCTTGAATGCTACCGCAAATCGTGTCCTTTTCTCCAGACAGCCCACTGCTTTTGAGGCCTTGTGTTGCTCTTCTTCCATTCTACGACATTTGATCTCTCGCATTTACGCGCTCTTCTTCTGTGATGTTGCCTCTAACCAACATAAGGCGGCCTTGTGGTGGGATAGGGATCTTTCTGTTGCGGAGTCAACCGACTCCTGGGAGTGAATTAATCTCAACATGTTGAAGGGATCGATCAAGAAACGAACTACAAACTTGTCCAGCCCTCCTCCACAAACTTTCGCCCATTATCCTGGATGCTTGTTTGGCGCTGCCATACCGATATTGGCACCCTACTACACATATGGTGGACATGTCCCCATATCTCTACATTTTGGAGGGAGGTTAACCGACTCTTGGAAGTGATTACGAGTGAAGAGATTCGATTTGACCCAGCGCCGTTCCTCCTACACCACTTGCAGTCGTTACATTCCTCTTATAAACGTTCCCTCTCCATTCATCTACTTAATGTAGCCAAGATGTTGATCCCTAGACACTGGAGGCGTCCCACAGATCCTACGGTTCAGGATTGGTTCAGACTAATTTACTTTATTGCAGATATGGAGGAGCTGATTCACATAAGCAGAGACAATATGACTAAGTACACACGTACCTGAGGTAGGTGGCTCCTATTTAAGGACTCCGCTACCTACAAGGCCTGTATTTGTCCGCTGTCTGTGGGATCTGGGAGTACGTTACTCACTTAAACTGTTTCCTGTTGACACCTCTTACTCTTTGTAGTGGTGACGGGCTGGGGAGCTTGGCATGAGATGTTCTATGACTTTTCTCCACACACCTGGTGATGAGCCTTCCCTTTCCTTTCCACATGACTTTGGATCCTGAGAGTTTGGGGTGATCCCATTTCTTTTCTGTTCCCTCCTTTTTCCTTTCCCCTTCCTACTACTTTTTATCTGCTGTTAGCCTAATCAGCCCTTCTTTCTCTTACTCCACTAGTTTTCTTTTGCTCCCTCTTTTCCTCTGCCCCTTTCTGCTCTTCCCACCCTTTTCCATCCTTTATGTGTCCTGCTTTCTATGTGCCTTTTTGTGTTTCCCCTTGACCTTTTTCTGTTTTTATTTTTTCTGCAGTTAATAGGAATGTGTACATGTTTTATTGTTCTCATTGGCTGCCAACCAGTTTTCACCCGATTCCTTTTTAAACAACCTATCCCCCCAATGCTTTTTATGTCCACTCAATGAGAAATCAGGATTGCTGCATCCCCACCTGTGCTAGCTCTTTTTCAGCACAGCCATGCATTTGCCTTGATTTGTTATCTACACTGAGTGGCCAGATTATTATGACCACCACATCAGTACTTCGTTGGGCCACAAAATGACTCCACGAGATGACTTCGTTGGGCCGCCTCGTGACTCCACGAGATGTTGAAAGGTGATGCGAGGAATCTGACACTGCACTGTTGCCCTTCTGTTGTCTTGTACTAGTCTTTCCACTCTCCTTTCTGCCCTAACATTGACTAGTCGCTGTCGGCCACAATTTGCACGTTCAGACCCAGATTTTCTGCTGACAGTCCAGTCTTTAAACACTTTAACAACAGCTGCTCTTGAACATTTAACGAATTTTGCTGTTTTGCTGATACTTGCTCCATGGCTTGAGCACCAACAATCATCCCACTTTCAAAGGCTGTTAAATCGCGTTGTTTACCCATATCTTCAGAAAAATCACTTCTACTGTCGTGGTAAACAAACTGCTTCCCTATTTATAATGGCCTGGCCCTCTAGCAACTTCAGCGCGAAATTAGGCTAATTTGGCTACAAACGTCAGGTGGTCATAATAGTCTGGCCACTCAGTGTACTTTGTAACATGTCATTTTTGTTATTCCTGTGATGGTTTACTTTATTTTTATCTCAATCTGACTACTTCTTGTACCCTGTTATTTATCCTTGAAAAGTTTAATAAATCTTCTTTGAAACAAAAAAAAATACAAATTTGGAGTTGCTAAACCGAGGCAGCCTAGATCATATATGATCTCTTGCTACTAATCACAGAGAGTCTCTTGTTTTCAATTATTAGTAACACAAAGTTCAAAAACAACAGCATAGATACATATAAATTATATTAACACACAGCAACAAGACTGTTTTTAATATATTGACTCATATTTATTTGTGCATCAAAGAAACAGTAAAAAGATGATAGTTTCCCTTTAATTTTAATAGATGTTGTACTCATTATACCGTATATTATAGCCTTGCTACTAAGCTAAAGGCTCTTACATAGGCAGAATCCATATCCTGCCATTGTTTGCCATTCAAACATTATATGTGGCATGTTTCTTATGCCTTCTATATTGCATTGTGCTGAAATCACTCCTACGTTGGGTCTGTCTGTTAATTGCTTCAGGAGTCAGCATTTTCAGTGCATTTATACCCTGCAGCTTCCATGTTCTGTTTACCTAGCCTTGTGAAGTCTCAATGTAATAATGTGCTTTGTGCAAGACTAATAAAATGATACTATGAATACAAGATCAGGATGAAGAGAACAATGTAAGCATTAAATCCCCTTCCAAAGAACATTGTGATTTATTGTCCTTGGAGGAATAAGGTGACCTTGGCTTTCTTTTGTCAATATTTGCATCCCCTTGTTAATCAATCTTCACTTCAACCATATTTAAAAACTGATCAAGCAAGATTAGCTGTTGCAGAGCGATCTGTGGTTTTGAAACAAGGTTAAACTAAATCCAATTAATGTGGAATTATTTTGGTAAGAGTTGAATGATTGTAAGTGTTAGGAAAGTTATTGGCCTTATGTAGCCCTTACAAGCAACAAAGTTGTCAGAGATTCTCCTTATCGGTGGTCATCATCTTCCAGCCTATCAAAATAATACAGATACTGCCAGAGAAGCTCCAAAATTGGCCTTCACTATGGTTATCCTGTATGTGTATATAAAGAAAAATACTTATTTATTTATAGTTTTGGATAGAGTAGGGAGGGATTAGAACCCCGTCAGTTTTTTTTGGTGTGTGCCCGCTAGGGCACACACCAAACTACAACCTCTACAACCTATCGCCCAGCCTACTACAACCTCTCACATGTTTCACCCGAAGGCTTATTCAACCCAAAGGCTTACCTCTATGAATAAGCCTTCGGGTGAAACATGTGAGAGGTTGTAGTTGGTTGGGGGTGTGCAGTGCTGGCATTTGTAGCTTTATACACTTTTTTACTGATATACTGGATATGCTGTGAATTTTAATAAAGTCTGCAATATTGGAATTCTCTGGATAGTGCATTCTAAGGTGGAGACGCACCTATTGGACCAGCACCTGGGGAGTTCTTATGGTGGCTAAGGAATTAGAGCTGTGAGATTTCCTTTGGCTCTAAATAAATTAGAAGAGCTTGAAATTAGGCTACTCGAAGAGGACTTTGATATAGTGGGTATAGCGGAAACCTGGCTAGACAGCACACATGATTGGGCTTCTAACGTAGAGGGGTACAACCTATTCAGGAGGGACAGATGTGGTAGAGGGGGGTTTGCATCTATGTTAAAATAATATAAATATGCATATAAGGGACAATATCACGTCAAATAATGGAAAAGACATGGAAACCTTATGGCTAGATCTAGATATGACGGACACTGGCCGCAAACTTATTGTGGGTATCTGCTATAAACCTCCAAATATAGGGGAGAAGGTGGAAGCAAATCTACACTCCCAAATAGAAATAGGTGGGAGGGAGGGCAATCTAGTCGTGATGGGCGACTTCAATTACCCGGACATCAATTGGGCTAATGGCACCTCAGGTTCTACAAAGTTGGGCCGTTTTATGAACATGTTGCTAGACAATTTAATGGAACAGATGGTGGAGGTTCCAACTAGGAGAAATGCCATCCTAGATTTAATCGTTGGGAATATTGTAATTGGGGACACACTGGGTAATAGTGATCACAATGTGATTACTTTCAGTATTGAATACAGGAAAGGGAAGTGGGCTGGACGGACAAGAACCCTAAATTTCAGAAGGGCCAACTTTGATAAGCTGTGCCACCTAGTGGGGGACATAAAATGGGAAAACTTATTTCACAACCTAAACTCGGACCAGATGTGGGACAGTTTTAAGAACACATTACATATGGTTATTTCTAAGTGCATACCTTTGGGTAACAAAAGCAAAAGATCAAAGACTAAACCTATATGGCTAAATAAAACTGTAAAACAACACATGAAGGCCAAGAGAGTGGCATTTATAAAATAAAAGATGGAGGGGACGGCATTGGCGTTCCTTAACTACAAGGAATGTAATAAAAGATGCAAACTAGTAATCCGGGCAGCTAAAATAGAGTGCGAAAAACATATTGCCACAGTTAGTAAAAAAATAAATAAAAAAATTCTACCAATATATTAATAGTAAAAAGGTGAGAAAGGAACAGATAGGCCCAATAAAGAACGAAAACGGGAAGTTAGTCACAAATGACAAGGAGAGGGCTGAGGTGCTGAACACTTTTTTCTCCTCAGTATACACTCAGGAGGGAAACGGGTTCGGTGTCCATGATAAAACATATAGTTCAACACAAAATATACCTATGTGGTGGACGGAAACCGGGATACAACAAAGACTTAAACTACTTAATGCAAATAAAGCATTGGGACCAGATAATCTACACCCCAAGGTACTTAAGGAACTAAGCGAGGTTATAACAAGATCGTTATTCCTCATTTTTAATGAGGAATAACTCCTTAATAACTAGTAGAGTCCAAAGTGATTGGCGGAGGGCTACGGTAGTTCCAATATTCAAAAAGGGGGCAAGATGCCAACCTGGGAACTACAGACCAGTTAGTCTTACATCGGTAGTTTGTAAACTGCTAGAGGGCATGATTAAGGACTATTTGGTAGAATTTGTTCAGGATAATGGCATAGTTAACGACAAACAGCATGGGTTCAGGAAAGACCGTTCCTGCCAGACTAACTTGCTAACTTTTTATGAGGGGGTAAGTAGAGATCTAGATGGAGGGAGGCCGGTGGATGTGGTATATCTGGATTTCTCAAAGGCTTTTGATACGGTACCACACAAGCGCTTACTTCACAAGCTGAGGGCTATGGGCATAGATGAGGTGGTGTGTACGTGGATAGAGAACTGGCTACGGGAATGCGTACAGAGAGTATCCATAAATGGCACCTTTTCAGACTGGGCTAGTGTCATGAGCGTTGTGCCTCAGGGCTCTGTGCTGGGTCCCATATTGTTCAACCTATTTATTAACGACATTGGGGAGAGTGTAAATAGTCATGTATCAGTGTTTGGAGACGATACAAATATAGGGAGGGTCCTAGAAATGGACCAAGACAGTATAACACTACAGGAGGACCTGGATAAAATAGGGGAATGGGCAAGTATATGGCAGATGAGGTTTAATGTCGATAAATGCAAAGTAATGCACTTTGGGAATAAAAATAAACAAATGGGTTATACAATTATGGGTGTCCCACTTGGTAAGTCAGAAATAGAAAAAGATTTGGGGGTCATGGTAGACCACAAACTGAATGGTAGCTTGCAGTGCCAGGCTGCTGTAAACAAAGCAAGTAGAGCCTTGTCCTGTATTAAGAAGGGGATGTATTGTAGAGACAAGTCTATAATTTTACCACTTAAAGATCGCTGGTTTGGCCTCACCTGGAGTACGCGGTCAGTTTTGGTCACCAGTACTCAGAAAAGATGTCCTTGAGCTGGAGAGAGTCTAACGGAGGGCAACCAAGCTAATTAGGGGAATGGAGGACCAGAGCTATGACACAAGGCTACTAAATTTAAACATGTTCACGTTGGAAGGAAGGAGATTAAGGGGGGATATGATTTTCATGTACAAGATGTTCAATGATGACAGCAACATTAGCAACAAACTCTTTAAGATTAACCCCATAGCTGACAAAGAAACTTGAGCTGTGCAGAGTTTGTATCCACCGATCTGTGGAGAGGCAGCCATCAACATGAGAGCATTGTCTGCCCTACTGACAGCACTGACAACATTCACCGCCTACTATGTGTACAGCCCGCTGCCCAGCACCTTGTCCAAGCCCTGGAAACTCATGATGATGGATGCCACCTTCCGATGTGCCCAGCATCTGAGCAACTTGGCACATTATGTTGGTCTTAGCCACCATTTGCACGTCTTAAATTTCGTTTCCAACTACTTTTATCAACTGGATCCTGTATCGTCTGCACATTTAAAAGTCACGGATACCGTGTTTGATGGCGTGGAGGTCAGAATCTTTGACCCTGATACAGAACCTGGTGGGACATTAAAACGTGCTATCATTTACATCCATGGCGGAGGATGGGCCCTTGGAAGTGCAAGATTAACCCCATTACAAAAACTAGAGGCCACCACCTAAAATTAGTGGAAAAAAAATTCCAGCACAAGGGGCAAAGGGGGTTCTTCACAGTAAGAGCGGTTAGGTTCTGAAACTCACTGCCGCCGGCTAAAAGTGTGGAATTGTTTAAGAAACTTTTGGACGATTTCCTGAGAGACCGTAATATACAGGGGTACAAGTACTCCTAAGAATGAGATGAAAATAGGTTGGACTTGATGGACTTGTGTCTTTATTCAACCTCAAATACTATGTAACTTTAAAGTAACTAAAGTTTAAAATCAAGTTGTTTAAGTTTTGGAACCAGAACCTCTGCTATCTTACCTCTCCCCATTGCAGACATTTTCTTTCATGGCTTATCTTGGAGACCACTGTCACTGGGACAGGAAGTAAGGGGACTCTACCAAAAGGGACCAGAGACTGCAATAAAAACCTGACAGTCAATCTAACTCTTCTCTATTCCATTACAAATACACTTTAAGCTATTCCTGCAGGAAAAGTGATTAAGGGGCAACATGAAAGCTTTGGCACAACAGTACAGCATACTTGCAGTTTGTGGGAATGAATAGCCTCACCAGTGAACCTTGGAAGAAAACCATTATATTAAAAAGATCCTGCAGGCCAGGCATGTTCCATTGTATTATGTGCACTGCTCTACGTATTTTGAAACAATGGTAATAAAAAAGGAACTTTAACCCAAAATAATTTTCCATTTTAGGTGGAGTGGAGGCTGGGTAGATATTGCATGTTAGGGTAAATATTGTAACAGGATTGCTAAAATATTGTCATTAATTTAAAACAAACAGTTGGGGGTTGTGCTTTCAAGAAATAAATAGTTATTTGTGGACAGGAACACTCTTATACAATTATAAAACCAGACTGCTTTCCAGAAGCAGTGGTGAGAAATTGAGTGAAGAAAGCCAAGTTATTGTTGTTCATAAACAGCAGCCTAATTTCTTAGTAACCTTGCTTGCTTTTCTCTCATTAATGGTGTCCTTCTCGCAACAGATTCTTTAATTATTCCAATTCCTGGTATTATTCTCGACCATCAACAGCAGAACAGGTCAATATGGTCATAGAATCATCATTTGTCAGCAGAAGCACAATAACAAGGAGATAAGAAGCAGTGACATATGTCTGGATAAATATTAATTTTGTAATCTAGGGTAAAGTGTTGATACTGTTAAATTGCACTGTACAGCTTCAACCACAAATTAGTTTTATGCAGCTCATGCAGGAGTAGCAAATGAATATAAGATGTTTAGCCCATTCAGAAGTTTTAAACTGTTGATTGAGACATTTGGGGGATTAGCTGGGACACAGGACATCAAAATGTTTGTCACAAAGCAATTCCTGGAATTCATAAAGAGTATCCTAGACACTCATATGAATTCAATTGGCTGTCCAACAAATGTTGCAATAAGTGACAGATGCATGTACCTGTCGAAAACAGGTACAGCTCAGTAATGCTGAGCCTGAAAAATGAAAAAAATCACAAGCTCAGTGTTACTAAGCTTCCAACATAGACACTGTACCTGTCACACAGACAGGTGCAGCGGCCAAGTAGTTTTCCTGTAGGTGGAGCCTGATGGGGAATTATGGAATCCTCCCACTGTCATCTGCTGTCTGTCACAAGGGAAACGGACTTAATGGGGAACTAGTCCCTCAGAGTTCCCCATCAAGCTCTACCCACTGCCATTTAGCCATTTAATTAATTGCAAGAAGGCTGTCAGCTGTGCAGCTGACAGCATCGTAGCAACCAGTAACTTATCCTCAGCCATATTCAGCTGCCGGCCGGGAGATGTCATGTCTGACAGCTGAATGTAACCAAAGGGGCAGGGATGCTGGCTGAAGTCATTACCCAAATATGGTAATAGCTATTCTAGGGCCATTATTCATTTGTAACTCTTAACTGATGACCTGTAATACATTTTAAAGCTTCGCCTATGGACAATTTTGGGCGCCATAGGTGTTTTCCTGAAAATTTGGGCATGATAAACAGTTGAGCTGATATTGTGTAACACAAAAAATTGCATCTGCCACCAATTTATTCTGCAGGCCTTCACTTTTAGAAAATATATAATTTAGGGGAAGGTGGGTGCCTTATTTAATCTTCAGGCCTAAAATGTGCATTTTACCATGCGTGCAAAGTTGCAAACAATGCAAAAACAGCTCTGGCAGTGAAAGGGTTCAAAAAATTGCAGAGCTACTGTGACAAAACACAGCTCTTACCATCATCCTCAGCTTTATCCTTGATGCGATCCATGCCAGTACTTACCATACCATACCATACAATGAAGACAGGTTGACATTAATTGCCAGCTTGGGATACAAGCAGATACTAGCTGTTCTCCTACAGTGAGTTTGATTTATTTTCCCACTACGTCTTTCAGTGTCTTATTTTTTTAAGTTTTGGCCAATACTAGAAGACTTGGGATTTCCAATTTTCTACAACCCCTGCCCCCTGCTAAGAAATTATCACAGCAATATACCAACAGCTCCACTGTCAGTGGAAGCCATCCTTTCTTTATCAGGTCCTTTGTGTGCTCCTGATAAACAAAGCACAGCGAACTCATGTCACTAAGCCTTGATGCTTAATAATGGAGAGCTGTGCTGTCTCAGTGTAATCTGCAGGACTGAGCTGTCAGTTTGTAGATTTAATTTATATGTTACTTTTATGTGTAAAAAAACAAAAAAAGTTTAATTTTATAATACAACATTTGGCCCCTTATTTAACCCTTACTTAACCCTAATGGGGCTAACCTTGGTGTCTTTAACTTGGGTGCCAGTGGGCCTGCTAACTGTGTCGTTTCCTTTTAATCCAGGTCTTGCTCTGAAGTCATCACCCACTTCCTTTGCAGATGTGTTCCCACCAGCTCAGCGCAAGTTAGTTGTTACTCCAAGACCTGATGCAGAGAAGGTGACATTCTGTTTTGAACAGAACAAATTGGTTTTTGAAGTATTTTATTTAGTGCACACTGGACAATAAAATTAAGTGACATCAATGTAAACTGTGAAAAGAGAATGATGAATGTGACTAACATTTCCTCTACTAAGCCTGCACAAACAAGGTATAACCACATCTTGTTTCCAGTTTAGCCAACACGAGGATTATTCTGCATTCCCAGCGATGAGCAGCTCAATCTGTTTCTCTCTTTGACGGTTTCAGGTGTACTTCTGTGCATGTGTCCTCAGGGTACAGTGCTGTAATGTCTGGTAGTCACATTATGCAGGGGGCTCAGTGGAAAGCCATCATTGATGTCTCTACGTCAGACTGACCCCAGACACTCCAGTGTCTACCTATTCCCTATCATACCTCTGCTACCCTGTCCTCTCCTCTTTGTTTCTCTAAAAAATATCCAGACGTCCTTTTCTGATGATCTCTCAGAATTTAAATAAACCCACCTGCAATTTATTGTGGTCTGTTGGTCTTGTAACAGGTATGCAGTGTCATCCCCAATATGACAACACTGCCTGTAACCCTTTATTGCCAACTACACATTCACCAGCCTTTCAACGCCATCCACAGCATGGTAATGATGCTGATTTAAGCCATATTTCTAGGTGTACATATGCCAGCTTCATGGCTTATTTTACAGTCCGCAGAACATGTGGTTCTCTGTTAACACTATGATGAGGCACGCTTGTCAAAATTATCCATAACATCATTAGTCATTATCATTACAGTGTTTAACACATTCTAAAATGTTACGGCTCGTGTATACCACGTGTATGCTTGTTATTTAGGAAATGTAGCACTCACATCCATCTTACCCAGATGGTGAACTCTAAGACAATATTACCTGTATGATTTTTAAAGCAAGAGAAATAATAAACTCACATTTATTTGTGGACTGCCAACAAACACAAAGAGGGTTTATATCTGTGTGCGTATTCTATCCTGTAATTACCATTCCTGAGGGATCGGGGGCAGGCTTTTCAGTCTACTGGAAGTCATTGGTCTCAGGATGGGGTGAGAATTGATAAGCACCTGCTGGGATACATCAAGGTGATGCGTGAGATAAGAAGAACAGATTCACAGTAATAAAATGAATCATAGCAAGGAGGAGTTGCACGTGTGACACTTTTACTTGGGGATACATTTGTAATCCCGTCCACGTCTGAAGTTTAATCACTAGCTCTGCATTTCTAGCTTATATTACACTTAAATTATTACTTTTCATTCAAAGGTAAACTAAGCAAAAAAAAAAAAAAAAATTGTACCATCTGCATTTATCTAAAACCAACATTTTTATATTTAGTTTTAGATAGAGTAGAGAAAGTCCGGATAATCACTGCCTTTGTCCCATCAGGGACATTTCCCTTCACCTCCTGTTTAGTACACACAACAGGATGTGAGAGCAGATATCCTCAAAATGTTGGATTTTCCCTCACTTTCAGTTTTGGGCAAAGAGCAAAGTACAAGGCGTGGGTCAGAACAACCAGTAACGCTTCTTCTTACACCAAAATCCTCATGGTGGATATGAGTCAATGTACTTTAAAGGGACACTAAACTCAGGAGCTAAATCTTAAAAATACATTCAAGTACCTTAACTATTAAGAAAAATGCATATTTTTTGTATATTACTCGGCTGTAGATCCTCAAATCATCTCTGAACTTGTGCAGACACTGTCTTTCGTTCTGAAGGGTGGCTACTTTTGTTCCCTATGGTCCCTGTGTGTGTTGTAAAGTAGCCACCGCCCTAAGCTCACTCCCGTGATGGACTACAACCTCATGATTCATTTAATTATTTGTATTGAGCTTCCTGTGATGGGGTGGCAATGATGCCGCACTGCTCCTTAATTCAGAGCAGAGTTGCCATTTTTATGTACAATGTGTCTGCTTGTACTACGTGAAATAAAAAAAATGTTGTAGGAGGCATGGCTGTCAGCATTGCCACTGCTGATTCACTGGCCTGTAGCTTGTCATTCATCACCTGGCCACACCTAGTCCTGCTCACAGCTTTATGGATTGACAGCTCAGTTTCTGTTGCTTAAAACCTCCCACTGTGAGCTGCAGTGTCAGGGAGGGGGAACATGTGAGACACAAATGAAGGAGGATTTGGCTCAATCAGGGGAGGAATTTTCTTATGAGGCTTATGCATCACATGCATACTGGGTTTTGGTACTTGTTTAGACTGTCATACAGTAAGTTAAGAACAGCCTGGTAAGCACATGATAAGTAGTCTAGAGCTCCAGCTAGTACATTTACAGCATTATTGTGCAATAGTTCATATTTGTCTGACAAAAAATGTAAATTTTATTTTCTAATCCTGAAGAAAAAAATATATGAAAGCACTTTTCTTATATATAAAATTGTGTTGCTGTTTGTGCTGTTAAAAAAGCTAACTTGTTATCTGTGCCATGTTTTCTCCAGATTTACCAGCCTCTTCTGAAGCGTTATGCTGAATGCGAGAGGAAAGTAACTGAGGAGACTAGAAACATATGAAGATTTCAGCAAGGGATGGTTTTGCTAAAAATATTTTAAGTCAGTCGGTATTGGCACATTTACAAATCATTTTCTATTGGCACAATAAGTAATTGATCCCTCACAGCATTTTTTTCTGAACTGAATGCCCAGAACATGCAGTTTGGCTTCTCTGTGGTCTCTTGGATGAAGATACCCAAGAAGAGTCTTGGTCAGATTTCAGAAAGCAGCTTTAAACTAAACTTTTCCTCCAAATGATTGAAAGAAATCCAATTTAGAAATTGCTTGTTTTACCCCCAAAAATTACAGAATTCTAGCCAGGTGATACAGATGTCATTCACATCTCTGCTGGATATTTCCCAACTTGTGTGAGAACTGCTGTAGGTGTATATATATATATATATATTTTAAATGGTTCTCTAAATGCAAATAAGCTAAACTATGTTTCAATCTGTTAAAGGGGATATTCTTTTTTCCCATTGAAAGAGCTGTTGTTGCTCTCTGCAGTCTATTGATCACTTTTCTAGCTGCAGTCACCAAGAGAAAACCCTTTGAAGATGAGGGAATAGAGCCCTGGAGCTGAGCTAAGAAAGCATATTTGGGGAATCTTTCACATATATTTCTTGTTCCATTACTCAAGTGAGTTAAATAGTATTGGCAGAATTTTCTCAAAATAAGACATTTCTCCATTCATCATTACATAACCATATACTTCCCTGTATCGCTTATAACTGGGGATGAAGTTCAGGTTTGCTACTTGTTTACAAGACTTCAGTGGGTTCACCGCAAAGTTCATCAACTTCAAGCAAGTTTTGTGTAACTGTTTGCAATTCAAATCCAGGCAGATTCGCTCATCCCTACTTATATCCCATCTTGGGTTGCCACCTTTTCTTCAGGCCAAACCCGAACACTATAGCGCTTCACGGCAATTTGTTTGTAAAGTATACACTATGCATGTATTTTGTAAATAAACAACATTTGAGTTAATCACAACTTACCAGTATGCCACAGGTCCCCAGATATGCATTCTGTAGATAAGTGTACAAAGCACTACCCATATACCTTGCCGCAGTTCTTACCAGATATGCCAAAAGTAACGGGTGCTTGTAATGACTGCGGATGGCGCTGCTCACAACAGAACAACAATACAGATGTCTCCAGCACACCGGCACCAAGATCCCATGTTACTGCAAAATCCATTTGATTGGTAGTTGTCATTCCTAAGACAAGCACTTTCTGGGCCGCGTCGGGTCCCCTTCATCAGGCTCAGAAATGACATTCTATTATGTCCATATAAAAGTTGTGGTTGCATTTGTTTGAATCATGTGCCCTGGCGGGAGGTGGCCACAGACCCGGGCACATGATTCCAAACCCGGGTTGTACGGGTGAAACCTGTACGGGTGGCAACCCTAATCCCATCAAGCAGATCCCTGGCTCTGTTTTATCTCTTCTTTTCTCTATGTTTTTATTTCTGAAGATACCCTGTGGTGTACATGTATCAATTTATTATCATATTGTGTTATGAGACAGAATTGGAGGTCTATATTCCTTCAGTGTAGATGTCCTTTATTTTTCCTTTTTATGTTCTACCTTTTTAATATCCTTAATAAATAAAATCTTACTCTATGTTATTTGGTTCATTTTTATTTTTGTTTTAGTTCAAAGTTTATTATGAGGAGTGTTACACAGAACCCCAGCAGTGCCACATGTGGGTGCTGACTGTTGGAATACGAAAGCAGACAGAGAAGAATGCTCTGTCCACGTGCATGGAATCTATTTGATTTTATGATCTATAATCTTTTAGGTCTTAAACTAGTCATTCACGCAGAGAGAATAGGTCTTGTGGGTGATTGGGCTTGTGCAGTCAGGGAGTGTGCGTGTTGCAATGCCCATCAATGAAAGTTTGCTGGCATACAGTGGGGAGGGGAAGGGGAGAAAATTACAGAACAACACCAAAAGCAGATGGGACAGAAACAGTGGTGGTTAGAGTTCTTTGTTATGATTGACTTGTGATGCAATCCATAGCAAACACAACAGGGGCTCTTGGCGCACGTCAGTTTTCCCAGCTTTCTAAAGCATTGGCTCTCAGAAAGGAGTACCCGGACTCTGCAGCCTCAGGTAGAGCCTCCATTTTCATAGACTTTACTCTGCACACCGAGAGCCACTCAGTGTCAGCTGATACCTCATTTTCAGTCATGCTGCTCCAGGTAATTGCAGAGCTCTTGTATGTCACACCATCTGAATGCAATGTCTGAACAATCACCAGCTGTATGAGCCAGCTCCATATTCACCCCTGACAGCAAATATACATATTCTTGCAGAAGACTGAAACATCTTTTTCCTCAGTCTCCCTAGGGAGTAGCTGTTCACCTCTAGGAGGATGCCATTTAGAACACAAACTATAAACGAACACAGATCTCTCCTGCGTTCCATTCTTCTCCACCAAGGGGTGTCCTTTGGCCCCATCAGACCAGATAAATCATACATGACAAAACTGAGGCAGCCACAGCGGGCAGACAACATACTAACAATGCAAGCCTGCCAATTGAAGGGTATACAGAAGAAAAAAGAAATCTCATATGAAATTGGCAATTTTTTAAAAGTGACATTAAGCCAAGAAAATTCCTGAAAACTTCCCCAGAAGAAACTGCTCGGGGACACGGAGGAGCTAATAACATCTGATTTCCAATAAGTTTGTGCTAGCCTTAGGGTGCAGATTCCTTATGATGTTATCGCCTTAGCGATCAATCAGACAAAAGGCCAGGTCACTGAGAATGGCACAGCACAGGGACCCGTTTTATGAGCAGTTTATCCTGCTAATAACAGGCAGGCAGCAAAAAATTTACAGAAAAGTAAAGAACTGTGTAAAGTCTATAGATCCGGGAGAAAGCTGCATTTTTTTTGCCAAGATGTTTGCTCGGTGTTTGTTTTGCTGACCTGAAAGGAGCATTGCTCCCAGGGATTTTAGAGCATTTTGGTTTTCTTAAAGCTATTATACCCAATTTTACAAAATGATGTAAGTTAGATGCTACTAAAAACATTTACAAATATATATATTTGGCGAGTGGTGCTTACTGGGGGTCCTATTCCTACTCCTACTATTACCAGGTATGTGATTGTTTTTTCATTTTTATGTTTTTTACAGTTGTGATTGTTCCAACCCCCACTAACATCAAAGGCTCTCATATGGGCACAATTGTCTGTTGTAGTCAAAACCATGTGGATATCTGTGCCCGGGAGCCACAGGATTTATATACATCCCTCCTGTATAAATCTGTGTCAGGCCATATGCTGGTAAATGTTGCTCTGAATGTAGACTTACGTACTGTTACAGACTCAAGTAAAAATTTCTGTGGCTTCCAGGCACAGAGATCTGGATGGTTTTTATGGTACACGGACCTCTACATTCGTCTGAATTAGCCCTAAAGAACTACTATAGGGAATAATTTGGTATTCTGCTAAATGTATGGGGTTAATACCTGTACTAATAGTATTCCGTATTGACATTTCTTTGTTTTAAATTTTTCTTGCCCTTTCATATATTTTTCTTCACATTTACCATGCTGAAGACCAAGCTCTCCAGCAAATGTGTCAGTTACATCGGCAGGAAGAAACTATATAACACATCAGGTGTGCTTAAAACAGCTTGTATTCATGCAGTTGGAATGTAAAGGGATGCAGAGGCTGTGATAGAGGAAAGATGGAGGAGGAGTACAAACAGGGGCGGACTTACCATACGGGGCCCAAGAGGGGGCCCGTCACAGACAACCCACCCCCCTCCCCGTGCCCCCTCCTGGCAGCATGGAAGGAGATGCGGCTGTGATAGAGCGGCGACGGCAGTGTCTCCGCCTCCTGGGCCCACCAGACACTGCCGTTGCCGCTTTAACACAGCCGTGTTTGACAGCAGCGTGGTCGAGAAGATCCCAGAGGTAGGGGGCGTGTCACACTGGACGGAGGGCGGACCTAGCGCTGGCTGCACGAGAGCCCCAGGCTGGGGGTGGCCCCACTGAGATCCGGTCCCGGGCCTCCCACTGGAGGATTTATTTTTCTTTTCATATTTTTTTCTTTAGAAAAACAAAAAAATCTTCTTGTATTCCCATGTGAATATTTTATGGTATTTTTATAATATTTTATAATATATTTTTAATATACTTAATT
>NW_017307967.1:54118-68280 GCF_000935625.1 Nanorana parkeri | reverse complement strand
ATATATTTATTATATATTTTATATAATTTTTTTAAAGAATATTTATTTATTTTATTTTCATTAGCTTATTATCACATCTTATATCACAGTGGAGTATTTCTACTATGTACAAAAACCTGGAGAGCCAGAGCCCATCACTGGTATGTGAACTTAATGCCTTGATTTTCTATCTATGAGCTGAAAATTGGATGATTTTAACCTTTTAGGCTCCATTCACATACAGCGTTTGCGTTTCCCACGTGGTTTTCCATGCAGAAACCGCCGGATTATCGCGATTGCACTATTTTGGTGGCCGGGCGGTTTCGGCAATAGTCTGAACAATGCACATTAAAGTGCATTGTTTTTTCTGTTTAGAGCGGCTCCGTGCATATTCGTACAGCTGAATACGCACGGACAGTCGCTCCAGAGGGAATGGAGCCTAAAGCTGTATTCGGCTGTACAAATACGCATGGAGCCGCTCTAAACAGAAAAAACAAGGCACTTTAATGTACATTGTTCAGATTATAGCGGGGACCTGTGGGTGGGCCTTGTATATGGGTGGAGCACAAGGGGGCCCCATAATTTTGTATTACCCTGGGGCCCCATGTGTTGTCAATCCGTTCCTGAGTGCAAAGGTAAGTATAAATGGGTCGGAGGTGAACTTTGAAGTGGAAGTTAAGTTATATATTTTAAAAGTGCTGACAGGCAAGTTTATTATAATAGAAGAGACTTGGTGAGTATCTTCTATCATAGATCCTCCTTCTTGCCTGTCCGCACTGTTTTTGTTTTCTGTACATTGGGCTCAGTGGCCAATCAAGGGGCTGAAGACCTCAAACCTGGAAGAAGACTGGGACAAAAATAGAAGTGCTGGTGAGGGAGAAGAGCGCTGACATCACAGTGCTGAAGGGATTCGCTTTGACAGGTAAGACTGCCAGAATGTTCTACTGTAATATGCTGTGAATAATAGAAAATTGTGGCTAAAAGCTCCTTGCCCCCCTTTTTTTTCCGATATAAATGTTTTTATTGTTTTCAGCACCAAAACATCAGACGACAAGACAGTACATCACAGTGTGCGGTGCGCAGACCTTAGCAATGACAGTATGACAAGCAGTGGTAGTATCTAGATACAAACTTCTATCATATGGAAGGCTGTCATCCATTATTGAATTATCTCCCTGACCTAGCGATGTATGTGGTATATAGCGATCCAGGGGAAAAATCTTAACATACATATACCAGAGATCAGCAACCTGGATAGTTACAACATACCACGTAGTAGAGACTACGTTGGAACAGAACGATTAGGAAGATATGCTACCCTAAGTACTCTTAGGGGTATTATTGCTATGGAATATCAGAGAGTATTGATATTCAGGCGCCCCCCTTTTTTACATAGACTTTGCTCTCACTCTTATTACCTGCCATCCCCATAGGGAGTGCATTGATTTTAACGAGTCCTCTTGTGTACCACTGCAGCGTTTCACAAATCTTACTGATAGGTCTCAACCCTGGAAGTAAACCCGGTTGAAGTCTGTTAGGGGTGAATATTGTTATTCCATTCTGCCAATGTTTAGGGCTAATAAGCAAGCTATTGGAAAACAAAAAGCAATGGAAGCCGGGCACTTTTAAGGGAGACATGTATCAATTAGGGGTCAACCGATTATCAGATCTACCAATTATTTTGGCCGATATTCACAAATGTTTTAATTATAGTCCTCGGTCTTAAATTTTCAGATAAGTGCCGACAGTGAAGGGGAGCCTCCTTTCCCCCCCACAGCCTGTCTCTCCCTCCCTGGGCCCCATGTATCTGCTGGCGGATAAATTCCACTGCCAGCAACTGAATGTAAACAGCAGGCAGTGAAGGGGAGCAATAGCCAGCCTGGCTGTTGCACCCGCCCACCACCTGCTGTTATTCAGCAGAAGAGCAGGCATGTGAGAGAATTTTCTCTCTCCGGCACGCTCCTGAGAGAGAACCAGTCTAGGTATTCATCTACTGGTGCAAGATTCCACAGCCGGTTGGAAACAGAATATTGGCACCTGATATTGGTTTTTGGCCTGAAAGGTGGCCCATAATATATATCGGTTCTGAAAAAATGATATCGGTTGACCCCTAGTACCAATCCCAAAATCAAAAGTATCTCACCCGATACAGAATTGTCAACTCTTCCTAACAGCACACATTGATAATATGGCTGCTGTGAGCCCACCATTTTACCGGAAGAAGCTGGGTCATCCATTCCTTCAGATAATCGGCTCTTGTGACTCAGCTGACCAGTGGCTAAGTCTAGGCACTGAATTATAGATTGCTCTGTATTTCTGGCAGTGAGCCTACAAGGTTTTCACCAAAAGTGTGCAAACCCAGAAAACTCTAGTGATTTGCCTTTTCCCTGAAACTCTTCTCTTTATCTAATGAACCAATATGGCAGCCTCAATGTGCATATATAACTATGATTTAAACATTAAAAAAAAACAACATTTTTTTTCCACAATAACACACACTGATAAGATTATTTGTATCAGTATAATCTCTATTACATGTTTATCTAAAGAAAAGATTGAAAAGACTCTGCATTCCCTTTGCAGTACAACTGTCATGAGGGAAATATCTAGGCTGCCATTGCTTAACCTTCCTTCTGAAAATACTAGTTGCACGGTTGTCATGCTGATGCTTTGGCCTCAGTACTTTCTAAATAACTCTCCCAGAAAAATTGTAAAGAAGACTCTAAATATTAAAGCCAGACACAGTCAGGCAACAAACACTGGAATTGAACAATATCTGCTTCCATATCTCCTTCACGATAGGTGCATTTTAAGGCTCTATTAAGTGCATTTATATTGCAGCTCTTCTACACATAAATGAGCTCTTTTGGCTTTACCTCCTTATGTTATCTTCATCTTATTCATTATTTGCATTGCCGCCCATCTGTTCAGTATGTCAACGTGTTACTGTAAAAATATTCATGTACATCCCTGTGTTAAACTCACCCCATCCAAAGTTCTGTTATTCTAGAATTCTGGATGACTGACATTTAATAAAGTATTTCTGTCTTTAAATAGTGGCCACTTGCCTTTTTTACGCCAGATTAATTATTGATTGTGGCAGCAAAATTCTGCTTGTACTATCATCTTTGTGAACCTTTATGGATTCTTAACATTTTGTCTAACTGCTAAAAGTGAAGGATTCTTCGGGGATTGTTATAAATTATCAGTGTCTGCTATGTGGCTCTGACACATCATATTGGGTATATCTTTGTTCTATTTCCAGGGCCGTGCTTTAAGGAGAAGACTAGTAATAATTCAGAGAAAGGCGCTAATTATAAAGAGCGAGGAACAATTTGGGTGAACTTCTCAGTTATGCTGTCATGACAACTTACAAAAAAATTTAAACATCTTCTTTCAAAGTGCACTTGAAATCAAAATCGACTTGACATCTTGCAATTCCCTTTGAAATCCCAAAATGAATTCAGATTTGTCAAGACCGATAAATGGAATTAGAGAAATAAAAGAGACATCTGCCATGGAAGTGAAATAAGGCTGAATGAGATCTGGGTTGAGATGTAGAATAGAACATCGTTTTGGTATAAAGTGAGTTACTACTACAAACTGATTAATTGCAGTCTACACGAAGGCTTTTTTTTTGCCCTTTTATGCCCCTGCGACTTCTGTGTAGGCATAGTTACAGTATTTTGAAAGCCATTATTGGGCATGTTTCATTGTATGCAGTGCACTGGGGTTAATTCAAAAAAGAAAAACTGAAGCAATTATTCTTAGAGATCCGTTTCAATGCCGCGTTTGAATGCTGAGACCTAGCTAGTTGCCGGAGCACAACTTCTGTTTTCTCTGCATCTATTTTTGTGCATCGTGTTTTGTTGCCATTTGCGGGCCTATAGCAAGTGTGTGTACAAACAGCAAGGGAAGATGAATAGTTTACGATAACTTCTATGAAAGACATTGCATAAAATCTTACACACCTTTCAATAGTCACAGCAATCAACCAAATGGCCAATTGCTGACAACAACACATTGCAGTGTCCTATGACAAAACACTCAATGGGAGGAATCCATGCAAAATGACAAACAGATGTGATGGGGGCCTGGATGGCATTTAAATAATAAATGTTTATTAAGGGTTTTAGGACAATTAACATGAAAGGCAGGTAAACATGGAGAACAATGCGGTACAGAATCATGTAAGTACACTCCATCATGAGACACAGGCCTATGCATGCACATGGGTATATTCAGCTCAATATCACGGAAATACACAGATCGACTCATGCAGTGCATGGTAGGCGTCATATTTCAATAACAGCTGTGTGTGCCTCATTCAGGAGACTCCCTGGATGGCATTTAAGCAATCCATCAACCAAATAAACTATAGTGCCTTCTTTCAGGCATGTGGCTGAAGCTGAAATCTCATCTCACTTGTCCACCTACCTGCCGCATAAAAAACAGAAGGGTCTAGTTATACATCTTCCACCCAGCCATGCACTGGGCGAATGCCATGTGTATGGCACGCTTGCCACTAGATGGAGCCAAGGAGTATAAGTATTATGCTCCTCGGCTCCATCTATTGGTGGGAATGCCGCATTCCCTAGCATAACGCTGAGTGGAAAATTTATAAATAGACCCTATACCATCTTGCAAACAATAGCAAAACTAAACTTGCTATTATATTATTCATATGGTTTGTGAAATGCTAGGTTTTTCATCAGGTTCCCCCCGGGCAGACCAATGAGATAAGATTATAATTTCAGCCACATGCTTTCAGGGTGGCGCTATACAATATTTGATTAATGGATGCTTTTAATGACATCCAGATTTCCAACAAGCCCAGTTATAGTTTTCCATGGATTCCATTAAGTGTTTTGTGATAGGACGCTGCAATGTGTTTTTGTCAGGTATTCGCCATTTGGCTGATTGCTGTCACTATTTATTGGTCTGGAGTTTTATGTGTTTGTACTCCAGGCTTGAAAAAAAACCTGTTTGATTGCTCGAAATGAACATTTTTTGAAATGTAGAATTTTATGCTTCAACTTTTTACTGCCTGCTTGTACTTTAATAAAGAGGTTCCTGGTTCCCTTCTAGGTTAAATGATGGCCAGTGTAATTTAACCCACTTTCTTGGAGCCCAGGCTATCATGGACGGTGCCCTTGAGGGTGTGTAATCACATCAGCCTGAGGTCACAATACAGTATCACAGACAGCAGAGCTAATGCTATTGCTGCTCTTTGAAGTATTTATGACAGTCAGCCACCACCACAGGAAAAAGACAAAGAAGATCTGAGGATGTTGAGTGACTAGCCAGAAGACCCCCCTTTTAAGAAAGTGAAGAAAAAAAAAAGCAGGTTTGGGGGATGGGCGGTCTTTTTAAAGTACCGAAGTTCTGCTTAAAGTCTCTGTGTGCTTGAATTAACACTTTACTGACACGTTGCTATAGTTTTCTGCAGATTTGGTTTAGAAGTGGTGAGAAATGCAGTTGTGACAGCATCAAACTGCATTTTTTTGGGGTGACTTGACATGACAATTTGATCCTTATGTGGTTCAGTGCCTCTTCATAGATTGCATTGTGTAATAGCTCAGTCACACTATTTACGTAGACCTGCGTCTCTCTAAGCTGACCAATGCAGGTCTCTACAAGGGCACATAGAAAACTATTTGCAAGCCTGTTGTCTACAGAGCCAAAATGCTTAAAGAAGAACTATGGGGCAAGTGTTTTATCCCATAGTTCTCCTAAGGGTCATGAGAGAACACAAACTAGCATCCTCCCGTGACCCAAAGCTCAGTGGGGTGAGCGTGCGGCCCTCCACCTCCTGCACCATACCAGGCAAAATGCCCTCGAATGGAGAGGGTGCTTTGCTGGGGGGGGGGGGGGGGGGCCTGGAAAAGCACCTTGTACCCATGTTGATGAGGACAAGGGCCTTTACCCACATTCCTGACACAGTGGTTGTGGGGGTCTGTGGGCAGGGGGGCTTATAGGAATCTTAATGAGTCACTATTTTAGCCTGCTTCCGAATTGCACTCAGGAGCACAGCTACTATCATCGACTGCTCTGCTCTCGAAAGTCAACAAATAGATGGAACAAGTCACATGACGTCATGACACGCTGCGCTCCTTTATTGACATTCGGGTCAGAGCTGTCATTTTGAGGCTAGAGTTCTAAAGGGTCTGGTATGAATGGGGCGGGGGGGACCACACCCTTTTTTTTATTTATTGTTTCTGTGGACCGTCAAAAGTTAAAAAGAGAAATTGCACTTTTTTTTCTTACGTCACTTTACTGCAATGAAAATGAGTTCCTAATTATCTAACGCATCTGAAATGAGAGAAAATTTCTGAGGCGGACGAATCCAAATAATGAAACAAATTGACTTTCGGACCGAAAAACAAAATAATGAAAAATCCGAAACGAAAATTTTTTTTGCTGGCGCACATGTCTAACAAATAGATATTTTGAGATAATTGCAGGCTTTGTATTCTTTGCATACCTTATTTATCTTTTCTTCCCCAGTCTTCTCACAGTGGCCATTTTTACTAAGGGAAGATGAATATATCTCCCTTTACTTTCTGGAACTCTGGAACATATGACTAGGACATGTGATTGTGCACATCATCTTAGGGGAGAAAAATGCCTTTGCCTGAGATCTCAAGAGATTACAGATTAGATTTCTTAGCAATGCACGCTGATGTAATCTTCCCAGGATGCAATGCTTGGGCACAATGACATAATTTGTGCCAAAGTGGACCAGGAAATGGATGAACTCTATTTGTAAGTAAATGAAAAACATGTTTGTTTAACTAATAAATGTAAGATGGTTTTATGTCAGCATGCAGAGCTGCATGCGGATGTGATTTTCATTGAAAGGTGGTAAAGGTCTGCTTTGAGTTTCACTATACATTCTATGTAGCAATTAGTGCTACACAATGTCTTCCTTTTATATACTATAAATTATAGCCGCCTTGTAGTAAATATTTTTCAAAATAGATAATTCTTTTTAACCTTTTTCACACTTGAAATGTGTTTTGGGGGCCATCTGTTCGATGCACAATGTTTTCCTTTGTTAGACTTTGTATCTAATTATATTAAGCGTATATAATATTTTCAAAGACCTTCCAAGAGAATAATTATATGATATTAGAAATCATGTGGTCTCTGAGCATTTTACATTTGAATAGAAAATGTATGCAAATATGACCTTATTGGACTTAGAAAATGAATATATGAAGATCTGGGGAGGTTTGGAATGCTGTAGGAACAAACAGGAATCATACATTTTTTTAAAGCATATGTCTCGCTAAAACCTTCTTTGACTAGTTTTGGCTAATATAAGAGGCAGTCAAGACTTGTTGCTTTAGTTGCTATCTGTCTGAAAACAAACTTACAGGGGTTCTTTCCATTCCCAGCTGTCTATCATTAAAAGGAAACCTTTCATGAGATAAATATGTAAGCTGCTATTGCTCCTGCAATTGCCAATTGCCTGGCTTTGGCCACCCTCATGCTTCAATGCTTTGTCACTCACCTAAAACAAGATAAAATTGATTATTCTTTCTTTATTAGCACACTCGTTCCAGGTGAAGCCAGAGTGTCAAAATAGCAACCAGGGAACTAGCATTTTAAAGAAGTCAGCAATAGTAGCCCTTAGTATTTTCTTTGCGATAGATTTCCTCCAACTCAAGATGAAATACCACTATTCCACCCATTTGGAGCAACAAGTAATTGTTATTTCTGCTTTATTTGTATGGATGGCAAAAGTGTCTATTGCAGTTTATTAGGAAAATTGGGATAGCTATGTAAAGTCAGTGAGATAAATTACACATTCTAATGTGTTTTTCTTTACATGTTGAACAGTAATATTTTCAGCACGGTTTGACATAGTTTTGTATTTAGCATTCATTTAACTATAAAATATAATATAATAAAAAAATAAGAAATTATCATGTTTTTATTGCCATTATGTTTCTGTTAGAGGGATTTTCGCTCACATTCTGCTCTATTGACAATGTTGTCATCGGCAGAGGAAATAAGGGAATAAAGGGCTTCTTTTCGTTACCAGCTGTATCCAAGACTAAAGAAATAGTGTTGGCTATCAGTATATATGTTTTCAGCTAACACATGCTGTAAATTCTTCATAATTACTGCAATGTTTACTTTAAAGAGACTTTGTCAGTTTGCCCTACACAGCATTAACTGGTTCCACCTCATGATCACTGATTGTACCTGATACTTGGCAGGCCCGTGCACCCTAGGAGGAAGTCACAAGTTCAGCCATACCTGCTAGGAGCAGCTATTTAGCTATTTACCAAGAAGCAACAAAGCAGTGAGGGAGCACACTGAAAATTAGTTTTAGCAGTTCTTCTTACAACCAGTCACTGCCCACACACAGGGTGTACCATTGAGTCGGACTACAGAGCAGGAAGCTAAATTGAGCAAATATGGCTGTATCCCCATATCCCCATGTACATATATAATTGCAGTTTTTTCATTGAAACAAGGTCTTTACAACACTATAGAGGAGTTAGAGAAAATCTCCCAAGCTAAAGTGAACACCCCTCTTAGCCAGTTGTTAACCAGAATAGATGTCTCTATTGGACGCTTTACTCTCACTTTTTGTTCTGGTGACAACTCTATAATTGTGGATCTCCCTCACATGTTGTCTTGGTGACTATGGTCACCAGTGCAAATAGAGGGGTGAATGATACAAAGTAATAAAACATTCAGATTCACCTCCCTATCCAAAAGAAAAAGGTTTATATACATTTTTACCTGTAGTAGAGAAAAGTCAGGTCACCAGACTGGCTGTACTGTATGGAAGGACTTTGTAAATGCTTTTGATAGGTGCGCAATAATTGTAACCTGTAGTATGTTAACAAAATTGTTCTTAAATAAATAAATGACCTACAAAGATGATAGGAACAAGCAAGTATAGCCTCCTGCTGTCCCCCCAAAGCCCCCCTCCCCTGTATTTTTTTTAAGAAAAAAAAAACCTTATTTGTGCTGTCATCTAGCTGGTCCATTGGCACCATGCAACTTCTTATTCTTTCTCTGGCGGCGGTGGGGGGCAGGCATTCTTTCAGATCTGATCGGAGCTCATCTAATGATGTGTGAGCGCCTCTCAGTTCTTGAGTACTGTGAGCCCAGCTTGTGTGATGGCTTGCCCCTTAGGGGGGCATGTAAATGACAGGTTGAGCTCACAGGAAATGGGCAAGGCTGAATGATGTTCTTTCATTCTGCCAGAGAAGGACTCCTGGTGCTCAAGGAGAACATTACTGGAGCATGGAGTGGGTAAGTAGAGATTGGCACATTTTTTTTATTATTACAGGAGGGAGAGAGGAAGGAATAGAAAAAAAAATGCTATAGTTGCAGTTATATTTTAAAGCAAACATTTTCTCTGCATTGGCAAAGCACAGATTTAGTTTGAGTCAGATGGTCCAGTCTGAATCTTTAATGTACGCACAAAGTTCTTCTGAGCATGTAGACTGGACATGCTGGACTTTCTTATTAGAGAACTCAGCATGCTTTGCCAACTGTGTGTTATGAAGTTTTGTATGTTTGTTTGTAAAGTATATAATTTTAAGATATATAAAATTTTTGTTTATAAATGTTAAACAAAACCAAATAAAATTGACCAGATCTATTCTACTTTAACTTGAATCAATCATTATACATAAAAAAAACCAAAATAAACATGACAGAAAAATCCTAAGACCCCTTTGACATGGGCACAGTCAGTTCTAATCAACAGGGGATCCGTGCACGGGTCTCCTGCTGATCGGAGCAGTACGGAACAGATGTTCCCGTAGTGACATGCGTGTCCATCCAGTTTTTTCCTCTATATTACGATGGAGGAAAAGCAATGAAATTAGCGGACCCATATTAGGTCTATGGGAAGCCAGTTGTAAGTGAACATATGTCTGTTTACATCAAATTACCGCTGAACTGTCTCGATCAGGTCTGCCAAAATGGAACTCTGTTCTGTTTTGTTTTCTGGGCCTGGAGTTGGGGTTATGAAATGAAAATGGATGCAAGTCCATTTATCCAATTGCCCATAGACTAACATTGGGCTTCCGATCAGATCCGGAAAAACTGCCAGGCAGACCTGATCAGACCGCACGTCTAAAAGAGGTCTAAAGGTGCCCATACACCTTGCGATTATCGTACGATAATCGCGGGAAATCCCACAATTGTACGATAATCGCAAGGTGTATGGAAGGCGTGCAACCGTTTTTACTGTACGATCGCACGTCTTTTTTTGAACCAGCATGCTAGAAAACCCGCCGAGAATCGTACGACCGTTCAGCTTTGCGGTCATGGGAAGCCCGCTCCTCAGCGGGGCAGGCTTTTGATGATCGCAAGCACGATCTGCCTGTCCAAGATGGGCAGAGCGTACGAGCTTTCAATTAGCTTACGACCATCGCAAGACGAAAGTCTTGCGATGGTTGTAAGGTGTATGGGCACCTTTAGAGTGAGAGCAGGTTTTTATCTCCTTATTGATCATAAGGAGACTCTCACACTGGTCAGTCATCTCAAATGTCAAATTTATGCCAACACATGTGAATATCACTATGTTTAGGCACCTTAGACAGATGGTTTTTTTTGGTCATTATTAAAAAAAAATAGACATATTTGAAATGAGTTCCCTTTGTATAAAACTACCTAAATAGCAGCAATCAATTTGGCCATTGAAAGGACCTGCCTTGAAGTAAACATTGTTCAGTGGAGATTATTATTTTAACCTTGTTTGCACTTGAGATTTGTATATGCAGGCCATCTGTTCACTGCTACGTATGCACAATGAGCTGAACTCAGAGGGATTTTACGGGGAGGAATTGCGGTATCCAGGCAATAGCATGAAAAATTGTTAGTGCTTTCTAGTCAAACGTGTCAGTTGTTCTCTTTGCAGGACAGATGGCTCTTTTATTACATTGCTTTACAATTCATTGAAGGACTCTGGGAATCGATACATAGTGCAGGCCAGCATAGTTTCATATTTTTCAGTCGGACATGGGCAGTTAGGTGGAGTAGCATTTCTGAGCAGTCTGGTTAAATATAGTGAAATAACAAATGGGTCATGGCACATTTGAACAAACAACATTGCATCCGCAAAGGACGATGGCATTTTCTGCTGTTAGTGAGAGCAGAGGTCACGGTTTATTCTAGTAGAACAACAACATTGCTTAACGTCAAGCCAAGGTTTATAAACCATATTCAAAAGGGACCTGTCAGTATGGACAGAATTGAAAATTGAACTGTGCAACTACCTTCTTAAAGAATTAAACTGTATACGCGGCCAAAACATTTTTCACAGTTTTGGATACTGTAGGGAATAGTTAGAACTCCCTGACAAGTTTTTTTTTGTTTTGTTCTCTGTCTGTGTCCTGCTGGGGAGAGCTCTTCTTACTTTCTGTTCTGGAGACACAACAAGAAGAGAAAGGAAAAGAGAAAACAAGAATCACCTCCTGTTTTGGCGACAACTGTGTCATCAAGCAGAAGGCCAGCTCCCTTAGGTGTCAGGACTGGAAACTACAACTTCATTAATTCCAGGTTCTGCCCAGTTACAAATGGCCCTAAATCCCCTAGCTTGCAACTACCAAACACTTGGTCTTGATGATGAACTCTTTCCTACAGACAGTCACCCAAGTCCATAGGCTGGTTTCCATCTGGCTCCCTTTACACAATCTTCGGGGGAACCCATGCCCCCTTTTACCCAGGCATAGCCTATAAGTGTAATCTTCAACACTTACTTTACCCTTAGGAAGGGCAGATTGGCAACCAGGCAGGCAAGCCCCCAAACCCCCACAGATACCACACATCTCTCTTCAGCTTTCCAGCCCACAAAGAAGGAGTATCCAGTCAGGTTATACTAAAACAGCAATATTTATTCCAAATAAAGGCAAATTAACAGAAGAATATGTATATTTGCTCTCTAATTAAAAGTTTTGGCCAAAGACACGTTTTCAGTGGAATGGCTGGGGAGTGAAGGAAAGGTGAGTGTGCTGCTTGTTGCTTTTCCCTGCATGTGCAAAGCACAGCTTTGTATTTAGCTTCAAGGACATTTCTATACATTCATTAATTTCCCCCAGTTCTGTGCACGCCCCCACACTAAATCCTCAGTCTGAAGGAGAAGACAATTAATGCAACTCCTACCTGAATAATAGGAAATAGAATAAAGAAAATATACACAAAAACACCGTAGGTTCTCTATAGAAAAACAGTAGGTCAGCTGGCTCTGTCCAGCCACTGATTAACTTTGTAGAATTTAGACTCAGTTAAGAGGTGATGCTGTTATGTATAATTGCCCCACTGCATTAGTGAAATGGCAGATTAAGGGCCTGTGTCTACAGGCTTTTGTTCATGTCAGATGGGTTTTACATTCCCATGCAAGTCTATGGAAATGCAAAACCTGCTTGAAGCTGGTCAATGAATTCTGAATGATCTCAGCATCATCTCAAATTTAAGGCAAACTGATGCTATTGACACAAGCCCAAAGCTTGTCAACACAGACCCTAACCTGCATTTTTTTTTAACAAGATTGATTTATGGTATTGTTGTATGGCTTACAGCTCATTGCCTATTATAATCATACAATCTCTATTAACTGCCTCCGGGCCGGCCGTAGTAGAAAAACGGCCAGCCTGGAGCTCTCTACATCTGAGCGCGTGGCGCACGCGAGCGGGAAATTTGCAGTTTTTTAAAAACAGGCAGCGATGCCTGTTACCATACAAGCCCCGGCGGATCGCGTGTATGGGGTGCCGATCGGTGCCCCCCCTCCGCGCCCCGCCGCTTTAAAGCTGACATGTTTGGTGTCTATTTACCCGACGTGACCCGATCTGTTATATTTTACCAAAAAAACTGGGTAATAATAAATGTTTCCTAACATAATGTAAAAAAAAACTTTTTTTCCCCAAAATTTTCTGTAATTTTTCCTAATTATAATAATAAGTAAAACCCCCAGTGGTTTTTAAATACCACCAAAATAAAGCTCTATCTGTCCCCAAAAAATGGTATAAAATTCATTTCAATACAGCGTTGCATGACGGAAAAAACGTCAGTCAAAGTACTGCAGCGCTGAACACTGAAAAAATGGCCTGGCCAGGAAGGGGGTCTAAACACCTGGTCTTGAAGTGGTTAAACAAGAGTATAAAAGCAAACCTCTAGTAATGATAATGTTTACACTTACCACAGAATACAGTACATTGCCTCCATACTATTGCTTCCTTACTATCCATATATGTGATTAATTACACATCGCAATGTTGTATCTAATTTTCTTAGTGAAAGCTCCATCTGTTATGCTACTGACCTATCAAATGGTAGAGTGTTTGCCATATACAATTTATATAATGGTACAATTTTAACTTTCTTGGTTTGTGGCAATAGGGACAGGTGCTACTGTTGTTTCAAGGGATGGTCTTTGTATTGTATGTGGTCATTGAAGTCTCTCAGTTGGCACAAGTCCCAGACATCTACTCTCCCTCTGTAAAGGCACTGGTCCCCTCAGTCACCATTGGGAGGCTTCCAACTTGTATTTGATTATGTTTTTCTGAACTTGGTATAATATATTAATGTTTGGCTTACATTACTTGGAAAGACATCTATAACAAATGATAAACCAAAGAAAGGGCACTTCTTGATCATGATATGCCTAAAGTGTAAATAAATCCTAACAATGGATATCACTTATTTGCTGCCTTTTGGTCTGTGAAATATACTAAATATACTGTACCTCATAAATGCTTACTATACAAGCTGAGAGCTATGGGCATAGATGGAAGGGTGTGTACATGGATAGAAAACTGGCTAAGGGAACGGGTACAGAGAGTATCAATAAATGGCGCCCTTTCAGACTGGGCTAGTGTCATTAGCGCTGTGCCTCAGCAGTGGCGGAACTACCGCCGGTGCAGGCGGTGCTGACGCACCAGGGCCTCGGGCCTCTAGGGGGCCCAGCACAGTCCCAGCACTGGATCGGTACCCAGGGCCAGTGGGCCCCCATCTCTGCGCTGAGAGTGTCGGATCATCCGTTCATCCGACACTCCCGGCGCAGAGATGGGGGGCCTGCCGGCCGCCGGATACTGATGGTTGCCATGGCGATAGAATGCTTAGCCTGATCGGGAGCCGCGCTGTGTAATCTGACACAGCGCAGCTCCCGTGCCAGGTCAGCATTCTATCGCCACGGCAACCCTCCGCCA
>NW_017307967.1:27419-53467 GCF_000935625.1 Nanorana parkeri | reverse complement strand
AGGAGGGTAATAGAAACAGACCAAGATAGTGTAACATTGCAGGAGGACCTGGATAAAATAGGGGAATGGGCAACTATGTGGCAGATGAGGTTTAATGTCGATAAATGCAAAGTTATGCACTTTGGGAGGAATAATAGGCAAATGGGTTATACAATTATGGGTATGACGCTAGGAAAGTCGGAAATGGAGAAAGATTTGGGGGTCATTGTAGACCACAAACTAAATAATACATTACAGTGCCAGGTTGCTGTAAGCAAAGCTAGTAGAATCTTGTCCTGCATCAAGAAGGGAATGTTTTGCAGGGACAAGTCTATAATTTTGCCACTTTACACATCAATGGTTCGGCCCCACCTGGAGTATGCGGTGCAGTTTTGGGCACCGGTCCACAGAAAGGATGTCCTTGAACTGGAGAAAGTCCAGTGGAGGGCAACCAAACTCATAAAGGGGATGGAGGACCAGAGCTATGAGACACGGCTACTAAATTTAAACATGTTAGGAGTAAGTAAGGAGATTAAGTAAGGAGATTAAGGGGGGACATGATTTTCACGTACAAAATGTTCCATAGTCCTAGCAACATTAGCAACAAACTCTTTGAGATTAATTCCGTAACAAAGACTAGAGGACACCACCTAAAACTGGTAGAAAAAAAAATTCGAACACAAGGGGCGAAGGGGGTTCTTCTCAGTTTACACGGTTAGGGCCTGGAACTCACTGCCTCAAGCGGTAATTTCCACAATTAATATGGAATCATTCAAGAGGCTTTTGGACGACTTTCTGAGAGACCGAAATGTACAAGGGTACAGGTACTCTTAAGAATGAGAACACTCATGGACTATACACACACACACACACACACACAACAGGTTGGACTTGATGGACTTATGTCTTTATTCAACCTCAAATACTATGTTACTATGTTACTATGTTACTATTGAAGCACTCTGTTTATATCTGTTTGATAAGTGGAAAACAATACCTGCTGACCCAGCCACAAATCCAGCACTGTCCTGTGCACTGTGCAGTGTTAGCTCAAACAATGTTATGAGGAAGTGTTAGGAGCAGTGTTGTTACCCTAGGACAGTAAGTGTGTTAGAACTACAAAGCTCCTTTCTACTGTTAGAGATAAGGAAAAGAAAAGGGGTTTTGTAGACCCAAAACACTTCCTGTGCTAGAGTAACAATGATGTCCCTAAATAGATGCAATAGGGTGAGTAGCCATTGCCACCTTAGGGCAAGAAGTATATTACAGGCAGGATCACCAGCTAAAAATATTAATAGCAAAGCCTGAAAAAAGTAAATCAATGCAACTATTACATCTAAGGACTAATAATCTGCATTACAATACATTTTAAAGTATTTTTTGCAATAAAAGCATACCTGCATGCAATTTGTTTTTTACACAACCTTTAGTTTCACTTTACTGTAAGAGCTGTAACCGGCATCTAGGGGCTCAATGATTACAACTGGAGGAAAAATTGAGAGCAAAAGGGATGTTTTTGTCAGTGGCAATAATCAGATTTCTTCTTCCATTTTATGGAAATATTCAGGATTTCTGATCATTCCACTATGGGAAGAACTCCACCTTTATTCTTTTTCAGTTAATTACTCCCCTAGTATGTGGATTTAATGAACGGTGATTTGCAAATACAGTTTTTAAAAGCACTGTAGTCAGTAGCAAAATAGTCTACCATTAACTTTTTTTATGAATATGGTTTGTTTAGGCTCTCAGGAAGAATCAAGTTGTAAAAATGGGGTACATAGTGGATGTTACTTACATCTTTTGAAGCGACCCTAATGCCTAGGCCAGTGGACAACAAAATCTGGATTCTTTAGATGCTGCAGACATGTCAGACCTGTATCTAATTGTGGTCTAAAACATGGAGTTGAAGGTCAGACTTTGGTATCCAGTGGATTCTATTCTTGTATGCTTTTGTCAGCTATACAAGTTATTATGTACTTCTACAGTAGTCAGCGTGTAGTTTATTGTTTGACTAGAATAATCCTCAAACAGCCTCTGATATTCTATAAGTCATTCTCCAGGAGCAAGTGGCATGTTGAGGATGCTATCAAGTGAAAACTTAAACACAGTTTGAAATCTTGAAGTTTCATCCCTAAATACAACTATTTTAATCCACACCCCGTTTGATCAATATCACCCCCCTCCCTAAACGCTGCTTATTATCTAATGACGTCTTAGGCATTTTGTTAAGGAGTTGTTCCTTTGTACTAAAGTTGGAACTATATCTCCAAATCCATATTACTTAGTATCTCACTGAGAAACAGAAAAGACGGCAAAGCAATGCAGAACATTAATGGTTTGCACAGCAGCAAATGAATTCAATTTCAAAAGCCTCCTTATGGATCTAATAACATCTATTATTGTTATATATTTTATGCCAGTTCTTAGATTTATGGCTACTGAATGGAGGAAGTACATATTGTAGAAATGCCTTTGAAAATAATATTTGACAGTCTAAGAATCTGTCCCAAGGCTCCAAACCTTTCCATGGGCCCAAGAAGCTTTCTTTTTAGTAATTAATAGCATCAGCAGTAAAGTTTTGTCCCAGTGCCCATAAAATTATTTATTGCTTTGTATTATTGAACAGGATAATGTGTCTGCCAATGGATGTTGTGCTATATATATGTTCAAAGGAAAAGTAGCACAAGCTACTGCTTGTACAAAAAGTTCCTAGAAATTTGTAAGTAATAAAATATGTTTTCTATGTGAATGGTATGAGTCAAACCTTAAAGAGTATTGATAGCTGAAACATTTCTTTTTAGTTTTGGATAAAGTAGGGAACAGTTAAAGCTCCTGTCAGGTTTTTTTTTTTGGCTGTCTGTGTCCCAAAGATACAACATGGCGTGAGGGGAAATACTCCCTTCAGAGAGTTGTCTCTAAAACAGGTATCCTCATTGAATGATTTCCCATCACCTGGTGTTCCAGTGTTACCAATAATATTTTTGATTTTCCATCACTTTCATAATGGTGATTTCCACATTTTAGGCCTGAAAACCCCCAAACATTATATATTTTCTGAAAGCCAAGACCCTATGGAACAAAATGGTGGCAGTTGCAAATTTTTATGTTGCATGATATTAGCGCAACTTATTATCAAACTCAAAATGTTTGTGAAAAATGCACTTAAGGTAAATTTATTGCCCCAAAACACAATAAAATACCAATTTTCTAAAATAAAATATAAAAGATGAGGCTACAATGAGTAAATAGATACCGAACATGCCCAGGTTAAAAATTGTGTGCGCCTGTGAAATGGCGACAAAATTCAGTACCCCAAAAAGTCCATAGACGACACTTTAAAAGCCCCTACAGGTCTACAGTTTACAGATACGCATAAATATTGGCCCTAGAATTATTGCTCTCACTCTGGCGTGCGTGTTGATGTGTATCGCAATCATCGTTTTCATATGTAGGTGCACCCATTGCATGCTTACGTTATGACGCGCATGCTTGTGAGGGCGGGGGACTTTAAAAATAGTTTTTTTTAAATCTTTTTACATTTATTTAATTTGATATTATTTTTAAAAACTGTAATTTTTATACTTGTTTTACTTTACTTTAATTGCTATCATATAGGGGGACCTGTAAGCTCCCCATGTGACAGCAGATTGGTGGTGACATGTCCTCTTTAAGGTGATCATGGGAGGTCCAAAAGATCCCTACTGTCACCTTTACACTCTAAATAAGCTATTGAAGTGCAGATTGCACTTCAATAGCGTATTGCTGGGCTTCAGGAGCCGAGCAATGACAGCTATGGGACCGGAAGTGATGCAATACGCATCGCTCCCAGTCCCATAGAACGGGGATGAGATTGGTGAATGGACATTCGCCGCTCTCCTCCCCAGCTTCCCCTCGACACCCAAGATGCCGGTCCCGTAGGAGGGGCAGCGGAGCCCGGGAAACACGGCGTGGGTGTCGGTCAGGGGGCGGGCAGTTTACCAGCCCATAGAAGCGATCTGGCAACAGCTGAGTCACCAGAATCACTTCTATTGTAAAGCCGACAGTCGGCTTCACAAATGTAAACAGAGACCCGGCATCTTTAGCCAGCTGGGAGTCTGTTTAAACGGGCCCGCTGGCAGTGACGTACTATGGACGTCACTGGTCACTAAGGGGTTAAAGTTGCATACTAATTTTGTACCATTGGCCTACATAAACTTTAGGTGTTGGGGTGGAGGAGGGAGGAATGGAGAGTTAGGGACTTGGAGGATCAGAGATGTTCATCCAGTGAATACTCGATTAACTTAGGGTTTTTTTCTCCTATTGGAGCAAATTGAATTATGATTTATAAGGTTTTTTATTTGTCTTACAATGGATCAGCCGTGGATATCTCCAGAGGTTTTCAGTTTATTTTTATTTTTTTACTATTGGTTGAACTCGATGGACTTGTATCTTTTTTTAAACTGACTAAATATGTAACTTTGGGGTTCGATTAAGTGCTAAGGTGAGGATAAAGGGTTTGGAGGGCAGGATATGTTCAGAAAATAAAGCTTACTTTATGGGATGGTTAGGTTTTAAAGGAGAACTATGGGGTTAGGGCTTTCCCCCATAGTTCTCCTAAGGGTAACGGGAGGACACAAACTAGCGTCCTCCCGTCACCCTAAGCTCAGTATACCGCGAGCTACAGCTCGTGGTATACTGAGACGCCGTAGCTGAAACGGATCCCGACAATTATGTCTGGATCTGCCCAGCTGCGTGAGTGACAGCTGGTTCTGCCTATATAGAGGCAGAGCCAGCTGTACCCGCCCCCTCCCCCATCCATTCCGCCAGTCAGCGCTGGAGGATCGGAGCGGGGAGGGGGGAATCCAGTCCCTCCCCTGTCACGTCTCTCTGCCGTGACAGGATCGAGAAGTGAGCGAATGCGTTATGTGTTCGCTCACTTCCCAATCTACTGAGCCGACCTGTGACAGTTTCATTGTCACAGATCGGCTAGAACTATGAGGATGAGTGAAAAGCACTCACCTCATAGTTCTCCTTTTAAGGGTTCATTGTTAGTGGTTGCCTAAATGTTACAGGCACCTTGTAGCCTAGGGCTATTGACCCGCACAGAGAACTAAGAGCTCTAGGCTCCTAATTACAAAACCTAACACCTATGTTATAAAAGGTCACTCATGTCTAGTGCATAGTGGGGTTAACCCCTGTACATAAATATATTTAAGGCTTAACTTCAATTATTATTTCCTCATACATGGGCATTGTCTTCTTGGCAGGACTGGTCATCAAGGGAGCTCACTGTAGATCAAACACAACATATACAAGATCTTTTAAACCTTATGGCCAACACAGAGTGGTTTAGCCGAGACAGCAGCACACTGTATGTCGTTGACATACTGGTATCAGCATTCAGACAACTTTAAACTGCAAGTGTGAAAAAAGAGATGTGAGATGTAAACTGCAAGTGTGAAAAATTAGATATGTCATAATTATTGAACTAGACTCATGCAATTTATTTTCAAAGCATTGATAGTGAATGGGTCATTACCATTGCTTATCACTGATCATTACTGTGAATGATCACATGAGTGGGAAGTTGTGGTGATTTAAAGATGCTCGGAGCACATCTACCTCTAGAGAAAATACAGCCAAAGGTAAGATACAAGTGCTTGTGTCTTAAGTTTGCTTTAGTACCTACCTGCAGATGGTCTGGTTCTCTGTAAGGTTCATCTGGAACAGGTTCCACAAATGTAACATGCAATATGTTTTTTCCTCATAGATTCAAAGGAGCTCATGCAGTGAGTAATACAGGGTTTTTAAAAAAAAAATAGGATCCAGATTTTATTCAGCATTGATTCTATAGACTAAAACATACTGCATCAAAGGGGGTGATATATAAGTATATAGTAAGTATAGCCAAAATGTTTGGATAGAATTAGAAACCCTGTCATATTTATATTGGTGAGAATCTTGGTAGTGCCAGGAATGTACAACAAAAAAGGTATTAAAAAAATAAATAAACATAAAGTAAATGTCCAAATATGAGAGACAAGTGGGGTAGGAGTGCGATGATGGAAAGTGGGTGGGGAGGGTGAAGGTCCACTTCAATTTGATGAAGATGTGTAAAATTAGGTTTACCTTAATAAAAAAAAATGTTTTTGTCCAATCATAAATTAATAATCCCACCTCAAATTTACCATTCATCCATCACATTCTCAAATAATTAATCTCCACACAGATTCCTCCTCATGTATCACTTACCTCTCCCTTTTAGATTGTAAGCCCTCAGGGGCAGGGCCCTCCTTACCATCTTGTCTTGAATTGTTTTGTAATTGTAATGTCCTCCTTATATTGTAAAGCGCTGCGCAAACTGTTGGCTCTATATAAATCCTGTATAAATCCTGAAGCAAAAGCCCTTTTTTACTTACCTTAAGCCACGGTTACATGATGCTGAAAAGTCTTCTCCTTTTCTGTTTACTATGCTTTCTAATGGATGTGCATTGGCCAGGGTCCTTTCAAGATCCAGAAGAGGACCGAAGTCAGTGTAAGGGAGTGAAGGGGACAGATGGTCTCAGATGCCATTGCACTGCTGGATTTGCAGTCCCCCACCTGGCGGTGAGGGACATAAAGGGAGAACTTAGGTGACTATATCTGTTGTCACAAGGTAAGAGGCAACAAAAGCCTATCAGGTTGGTTTAGAGGTGGGTGGAAGGGAGGGGTGGGAACAAATACTTTTTGACTGGAGTTGGGCTTTAATAATATTGTAACTAATTAGTAATATTATCATTCATCCTATATTTTATCAATTTCAGAGGTTCTATAGTGTAGGGCTCTATATTAATGTCACAATCAGGCCACGTTCACACCTAGGCGATTGAGCTGCTGAGCTGTTTTTGGGCGTTTGTCATGTGTTTTTTGTGTGTGCGAAAACCGCTTAAAAACTACACAATTTTCAATGCATAGAGATGTCTATGGGACCAAAACTGCATGCAAACTGCCCAAAAATAGCTCCTGCACCTTTTTTGGGCGACAGTCGATTTCGCCTGCATGACAACGCAAAGCTGTGAACAACCTCTATTGACTTCAATGCAAATCTGTTTTGCGCTATATAGAGTGGCTAAATCCATCCCATAAATTGCCTAGGTGTGCATTGTTTTCTTTAGATATAGATTGGTGAGGGGTTAGAAAAAATTTCACCTTTTTATTGGTGTCTATGATTCACTCTCTTTATTTGTTTTGTCACCAAGACAGGAATAGAGGGGAAATCTTTCAGTTCACTTGTTTCAGTTTCAGCTCTCTCAGAGGGAAAATTCCTCACTTTGGTGAGATTTCTACTACTTTCTGTTGTGTCTACACAAAGGGAAATCTCACCGAGGGGACACAGATTAACACAAAAAAACTGCCAGGGGCCATTGCCTACTCTTTCCAAACTAAAACAAAAATATTTTGGCTTTAAATATACTTGGTGATAGATGTTTTTTCTGCTCTTTGTGAGGATATAGGGGATTGCAGGAACATCTTTCAGAAATTGTCGTTACTAGTACAGCAAAATCAACTAATCAGGCTGTTTTTGAACTCCCGACTTGCATCATTGTTTATCTCATATTTAGAGTATAAAGAAATCTTCATATATTAAATATGATCATTTTATTGTAAAGCAGATTCCCCTTTATAGAATTGTAAGCAATTCCCTGTGAATCACACACAAAAACACATTGGCATCAAGTTCTAACAACCTAAAATCCATATGCAGATTCTAAATATATTATATGGAAATGAAATGTAATTGGATGTAATGAAATTAAGGAAAATAATTCCTTCTTCTAAGTTAAAGAAAAACTGTAAAGACAGGAATATGGGTGCTTCTATTATGCACTGGGGGAAATTGATAAAAAAGTGGAGCAGATTTGCAAGGCAGCCAATCAGCTTCTCTGTCTCATTTTCAAATCTTACCTGAGCAAATTGAAGAGAGATGCTGATTGGTTGCCATGGGCAACTGCTCCGGATTCAGTCTCCTCCAGTTTTGATTAATTCCCCCCCCCCACTGTGTTTTTTACAGGTGCAGGCTCTGGAACTGTCATCCGGATGTTGGATTCACTAACTAGTGAGTCACTGACATTAAAGGAGAATTATGAGGTGAGCCTCATAATCTGAGCAGACCTGTGACGGGAAGTGAGCGAACACATACCGGCGCTCGCTCACTTCTCGATCCTGTCACTGCAGAGAGCCATGGCAGGGGAGGAACTGGATTCCCCTTTCCGATCCTCCAGCGCTGACTGGTGGAACGGAGGGGGGAGGGGGCAGGTACAGCTTGCTCTGCCTCTAGATAGGAAGAGCCAGCTGTCACTCACACAGCTGGGTGGATCTAGACATAATTGTCGGGATCCGTTTCGGCTGCGGCGTCTCAGTATACCGCGAGCTATAGCTCGCGGTATACTGAGCTTTGGGTGACGGGAGGATGCTAGTTTGTGTCCTCCCGTTACCCTTAGGAGAACTATGGGGAAAAGCCCTAACCCCATAGTTCTCCTTTAAAGAAGCATACAGGAAAGGAGTGCACACATTTCAGACTTCACTGACTGCATGCTTGTTCTAGTTCAGTGGCTCATTAAAGTGTAATTCTACTTTTTGCAGTCATATTTGGGAAAACCCCACCATATATTTGTTATGTGTTCCCATTCACACAACATACCACAAAATATATATTTTTAAATGTTTCTTACTATTAGATGTCTCTATTGAGAAGGCCCTGGACAGACTACAAGCTTCTCCCCATAGAGAGACTTAGGGCAGGCACATTAGCTGGAGGCCCGTTCATTTCAATTGGGACACAGAAATCTAACAGGACTATGAAGGTCAGGGAAGTGGCATAGTCATCCATGGATTCAGAGCTTTGCTGATTCCCAACTATGGCGAGAATGAAAGATCTGGATGCATGAGCAGTATAAAGATCTCCAACATCAGGCTCAATCTACAAGACATTAGCAATACTTCTGAGAGTGAAACATTTCAATAATGTAAATAGCACATTTAAGTTTTATTTTAATCCAAACATGTATTGGATGCCATAGTTCTGCTTTAAAGCTAAACTACAGGAAAACAGTTAAACATACAAATAAAATACTTACATCATGAAGGCTGTCAAAAAGATTTGTATTACTGTCCAACCAGTCCAAAGATTTACACAGCTCTGGCACAGAGGAAAGCATCGCCTTGCAGGGCATAAGACCTGTTTATAGGCTTATAGGCCTTGTCCCTGTGACTGGAAAGTGAAAGAAGGAATAGCACACTGGTGAACTCATCTCTCTGCCACTCTGCTGTCTCCTCCGATAAATATGCTCTTTAGGCTACAGTAACACTGGTTGGGTCCTGGTTTTGATACTTTTTCCTCGGTACCCTGAATGCTGTTATACAAAGGATTGCAGGAAGCTGATACCAGGTAAAATACAGGAATGCAATAATTTGTGTATTTTGCTTATGACTGGACTTCAGCTTTAAGTCAATTGTAAAATGACGCCTGTAACTCTACAAAATAAAATCTACTTTTTGCCAGTAGAGGGCGCAAGATTTTCGTTTCAATAAAGAAGATAAAAACAAATCACAGCTCCCTTCTTATAGAGCCTGGAATTGAAATTCCATCTTCATTTAAGGTGGAAAAGTAGTTTTAGGAGACAATTCAAAACAGGTTTGATCTGCAGCCTGAGCCTCTTTTTACTTACACACTCTATAGTTTTAATGGCACTTTAGGCAAACACTGAAGGGTAGTCAGATGTGAGCCTGTGAAAGAATCATTGGTATGCTAGTCACAATGCGCTGTAAATTAAGACTTTGTATTAATTCTACTAAATACATCTGAGAAGCTTCCCCTTGGAAGCTAGCTACCTTTTTTTCTCCCCTTTTATTCTTTTGTGCTTTTGTAATTTACCAATTAAGAAGCACAAAGGATTATGCTGCCCATAATGAGCCCAATAACAGCTTCTTGTGGTCTGAGAGATGTTCATTAAGGCACTTGAACTTCACTCACACATAAATGATTTCAGTGAAAACCACTAGACAAAGTTACTGCCTTGTTTTAGATGGGAAACACAATTCTTTGTTCCCATTTAACTATACGCTAATTGTATTCACTTTTAAGCTGTTGGTGGCTGAAAACACAATGCTCATGACTAAAGTAATATTCTACCCTACAAATGTCCTCATGCCATTTCTATTTCCCATTGCAATGAATTATGAAACTGTCATATCATTATTTATTAGCATTGCTGAGCTTAAATTGGACCTGTCAGTATTGCCTTAAAGTGCTATACAGCTACTGAATGGCTAGCGTGAAATAAATCTAACAGATTCCACCATTCCATAGACAAATTTCCCGCACTGGGCTATTGTATTTTGACAGACTACCTGCACTCACTCTTCGGCTGACACATTTCGGCAAAAAATCAGCAAAAGTCGATTAAATAGTTGATTTTTGCCGAACCAGCATGGTCACCCACTGTTAGAATCCGTGGCTGGAAGTCTAACTCTAAATGTATGGCCAGCATAAAGTGACACTGAACTCAGGAGTTAAATCTCAAAACTGCATTCAAGTGACCGAACTATTAACAAAACGTTTGCCTATGTGTGTATCATTCAGCTATAGATCCTCAAATGCGTGCTGACACTGTCCTTCCTTCTGGAGGGGGGCTACTTTTGTTCCTCATGGTCCCTGTGTGTGTTGTAAAGTAGCCACCGCTCCAGATTCATTCCCATGAGAGACTATAACTTCAATACAAATTAGCTAACTAAATGTGAGAATGTAGTCTATCATGGGAGCAAGCCTGGAGTGGTGGCTTTACAACACACACACACACACACACACACACAGGGACCATGGGGAACAAAAGAAGCCATCCTCCAGAAGGAAGGACAGTGTCAGCATCAATTCAGAGATGATTTGAGGATATACAGTTGAATGATACACAATACTGTACATTTTTTAAACTATTTAAGGTACTTAAATGCTTTTTTAGGATTTAGAGTCTGAGTTTAGTTTCATTTTAACTCTTCTTGTACTTTGGATCTTGCAGAAATTGGGCATTATCCACTATGAATGTGGTCTTGGGAAAGGTAATATACGTATGAGTTTTTCACTGTCCACCTCCAGTGGTTGGACCTGCTACAGCCACAGTCAAAACTATTTTTCTCAAATCAGTAATGAGGGTAAACATATCCTTGATTGAAGAAAAGTACTTGTGATTGTCCAGAAGGTGGGTCAGACCGCTGTGGTTAGACAGCTACTCTTACACTGAGGGCAGCGGGTCTTATCTTCACCCTGTGACAGGGATGATCACTCTTGGACTGTCACTGGAGCGTAACTATAGACAGAAAAGTAAGAAATGTTTTACTTTTTTTGTTAGTTCAAGGTGTGTGTTGAATGTAACACTATTTGCAATCTATTGTCAAGGAAATATTATGCCAGTTAAAACCAAAATCAAATACAAGAAATAGGCAAAATAAAAACATGTGTCGCCAGTAATCTGGGGTAGGTGTGGATGCCATTAGGATCAGGCTTCAAATGTGAGTAGCAGGGTGCTGGTATGGAAGGGGAACATGGAAATAATTTAAGGATAGCATGTAGTATGGAGGGGCTAAAAAGGCAAAAAAAGGGGAGGAAGGGGTATCTCTTCCCACCCCATCCACCAATGCCAGGCCATATTAGAGGAGATATGCTTAGGCTCCTGCAGACTGTTCTTCCAGCCCCCGGACTGTACTAAGGTACGGACCTTCGGTTATGGGGCTGGAAGAAGCAGTCAATGGGCTGCATCACTGCATTTGGTAAGAAATGGGACTTGTTGTCTCTCGATTCACCAATCCTGTGAATGGATGTGTGACTGGATAATGCAGCTGTGCAGGTAGAGTCACACCGAATTCAAATCTAAACAGAAGCCGGCTGGGAGAAGAACCCCACAATTATGTAAGTGTGTGTGTTGGGGAGGAACGGGGTGAGGAATATGTTGATGTTTTGTGTTACCCTAAATATGCACACTGATGAAATCATTCCTTACTGCATGTTCCTTGTCAGCACATGTGCACTGCGGCTCACCTGATTTGCTCCTGGGAGCCTGATTATTGGGGTCTGATTCTAAAGGTGCCCATACACCTTACGAATATCGGCCGATTTTCATTTGCAATTGCGTTTTTGTCCGATATTTGTAAGGTTGGTGGGGAGTCTACAACCGCAAATACTGTAAGTTGTACGTTTTCTAGCATGCTGGAAAGACGAACGTTGTACGAGTACAACGTTCATCTTTCCAGTATGCTAGAAAACTTTGGTCGATCGTATGATTTTCGTAAGGTTGGTGGCGTTTCTGTACGTCAAAATTCGTATGATTAACACCGCTCACGCGCAAACGAGAATCTGTGCGGTCGATTAACGAAATTCGTCCAGGTAATTTCTGCTATAGATCGCTAATTGAAGTGTGCAATTTTCATGGTGCACTACATTTTAAAAAGGCTAACTTTAATAAGCTGAGATACCTGCTATGTGACACTAATTGGGACCAAATCTTCCTGAAAATGAACACAGAGGACAAGTGGCAATGTTTCACGAACATTTTAAATAATAACATTCACCAGTGAATTCCAATTACCAACACATTTAAAACAGCAAAAGTTAAGCGAAGGTGGTTAACTAGCAAAGTGAAGCGACATATAAATGTGAACAAAAAGGCCTTTAAAAAATATAAGCCGGAGGGGGTCATCATAGGCATTCAAGTACTACAAGGAATGCAACAAATATGCAAAAGTGCAATCAGGGCAGCAAAAACAGAGTACGAAAAAAAACAAAGCTACAGAAAGCAAAATAAACCCAAAGAAATTCTTTAAATATATAACTAGTAAGAGGGTAAGGGCAGAACATGCAGGTCACATAGAAGATCAAAAGGGGAAGTTGGCTAAAAGGAGAAAGCAGATGTGTTAAATAGATTTTTCTCCTCAGTCTTTAAGAAGAGTCAGACCGGTTTAAAAAAACAATGTAGCAATTCTAATAACAAAGAACTTAAAGGTATTGCAGTGGCTGTCAGAGATTCAAGTGAAAAAGAGTCTAGAAAAACTAAATGTAAATGGGATCTGATGGACTGCATCCACAGGTACTCAGAGAACTTAGCCAGGTGTTCCTAATCCTAATCTTTATGGACATCAGGAATGGTACCGGCTGAAAGCAAATGTGTTACCAATATTCAAAAAAAGGGAAAAGAAGTACACCTGGTAACTATAAGCAGGTCAGCTTAAAGAAGAACTTTGGGCATAGTTATTCTTACGGCTACCCCCCACGCTGCAAGCTTAAGACCTCGTTTTTGTCTAGGGACAAAAATAAAAAGTTATACTCCCCTTAAACCTCAGGGACAACTGGCTGCTACACCGATCCTTTGCACCTGTCTCCTCCTCGGCTCCACCGATGGAGAGTCTCTCAGCCTACACTGTATTGAACGTGATGACTCACAGCACCTTAGACCACTGGAGCAGAGGGGGAGCAGGGGTGAAGAGATGTGTAGGGCAGTCACTTCAGCAAGACCTTATTATTATTATTATTATTATACAGGATTTATATAGTTCCAACAGTTTGTGCAGTGCTTTATAATATAAGGAAGATATTACAATCGCAAAACAATTCAAGACAAGATGGTAAGGAGGGCCTTGCCCCTGAGGGCTCACAATCTAAAAGGGAGGGGCAAATGATACATGAGGAAGTAGCTGTGTGGGAAGACCTAGATAAAATTGAGGCTGAAACATGGCAGAGGCGATTTATTATTAAAAAAATGCAAGGTTACGCACATGGGAGCTTAGAATGTGCATGCAAATGACTATTTAGGAGGTGCTCCACTGGGGAAGTCGAGCAAGAAGAAAGACCTGGCGGTCCTCGTAGAGCACAAATTCAGCAAAAGTATGCAATGCCAAGCAGCAACCAGCAAAGCAAACATGCTACTATCCTGTATTAGAGTCATTTTGGCAAGAGTTAAAAATATAATTCTACCACTTAATAAATCACTGGTTCCGTCTCACCTTAATTATGTGGTTCAGTTTTGGTCACCAATCCTCAGGAAAGATGTCCTTGAACTTGGGAGAGTCCAGAGAAGGGCTACACAATTAATAAAGGGGATGGCAGGTCTGAGTTATGAAGATCGCCTCCGGAAAATAAAATTAAGAGGGGACTTCGAAATCATTAATGGGGGACCACAGTATCAGGAATAAAATATTTAGACTTGGAACTCTATCGATGACATGAGGACACAACAAGGGGTGCAGGGGGTTTTCCACTGTGAGAGTAGTAAAAATGTGGAATTCCCTTCAACAGTCAGTGGTATCTCCTGATAGCATTGGTAAATTCAAGAAACCCTTGATGAGTTTCTCAATTCACTGAATATACAAGGTTATGGGAACTTTTAGAGGCATGTACATACACACACACACACACACACACACACACACACACACACACACACACACACACACACACACACACACACACACACACACTCACATACATTGGTTTAACTGGATGGACCTGTGTCTTAATTCAACCTTACCTACTATGTTGCTATGTAAGTGTCCTCATTGGAAGATTTCTCTTTACCTCCTGTTCTTGTGAAAAGTGTAACATTTTGGATTTTACTTCTTTTTTGTCTTAGTGACAATGATCACTAAGACAAACAGAGGGTGAATCTTCCCAAATAGGACACCGGCAACTTTAAAAACCTAGTAGGGGTTCTAATTGTTTTCAAAAAAGTTTTCAAGTTGCAATTCGATCAAATTTTGAAGAACAATTATTCATAGGGATATGTTTTCTTTGCCTAAATGCAGTGTGTATTTTTTTAATGTTTTTTTATGTATGTGTCTTCTTTCTTTGTTATGGTCAGGACTTATATATCTTTTTTTTTTATATTATATATCTTTTGAACATTGTTTCTCTTTTTTTAGTCACAAAAATATGAAATATTGCACCAGCAGGTGGTGCTCTAGGCTGCTTTTCAGATGTGAAGCATTGCATCGCTTCGTTGAGAAAGTATAGTTTACAGAAGTCAATGGGGTTGGTTTACTAAAGGTAAATAGGCTGCTCATTTTGCAAGCAGAAAGAAAGAGAATTTGGGGAAAATTCACTTTGCAAAGAATACTCAATCACATGCAAAGAAAAAAAAATACAATATTTATGCTTGCACATGATTAGGTGATGGAAGTCAGCAGAGTTTCACCTTATTCATATATTCAAGGTAAGGGAAAAGTCCCCTGTAAGGTGAAAATTCCCTTGCAAAGGGAACAGACTGTTTTGAACCCAAATGAGTGACTTATTTCTTATCATATGTCTCAGTAAGGGGGTTCAATCACACAAATGCAGCTGAAAAGGAAGCTTTGTCTGCTGTGTTTCCATAGTGGAAATACTATGACACAATACTAATATTATAATATTATTATAATATTATATATAGTGTTGCATTTTATCATCACATGGTTAATGTGGATTGCCCAAGTTTATGACAAGTTTAAGAAGCTGAAAAGACGTAGAAGGATAACTGCATGAAAAATGAGATTTAAAGTCTTGTAAGTCCTCTTAGTAATTCATGTACCCCTGTCCCCCCAGTTCACCTCTTCTGCTGGATCTGAGTAAAAGTATGCAAAACATTAAGCAAACATAAAGCCTTGGTGTGGCCCCGTCTTACGCTCTGTTCACACCTAGGCGTATCGAATATGCGCGTTTGTCGCGCGTTTCGTGACACACAATTTTACCGCGATTCGCGGTAAAAAAACACGCAACAAACGCGTGTTTCCAAGGGCTACTTGGCTGTATCCCAATGGAAACGCACGACAAAAAAGCCGCAAAGAAGCTCATGTACCTTTTCAGGCGTAGGCCATTTTGTAGCGCGTTCAGACGGGCTGAAATACGGCACGGTGTGAACCATACCCATAGAAAAGAATGGGATTTTTATGTTTGAGCGTTTTGTAGAGCGTTCGTAGAGCGTTGAACGCGCTACAAAACGTACAGGTGTGAACCAGTCCTCACTCTGCTGTCCTGGCCACTAACCAATGAGTGCCATATGATAAATATAGACCAGCTTTCCACAGCTGAAATAAAAATCACTTTCCATCTGGCAGGAACACACACACACACACACACACACACACACACACAAGACTGGTGTAGATGTGGTACCATTATTTAAGAAGGTATAGAACTACATAGGGCAGCTATAGATTAATAAGCTTGACTTTTGTTGGTTGTAAACTTGATTGCAGGTATTTTTAAGACAAAAAATTGCAACATGGCAGTTAAAAGGCAATATGTGCATGGCAAAATCGTTAATATTTCAGTCTTGGACCGAAGGGCTGCCCAGCTTTCTGCAGGCAGTGTCTTGTTTGTTGGTTTCAATCAGTGAAGAACAGTGCTCCAGCTCCACCTTGACCACATTGACAGCTGCCACCATATTGAGGGCTTTAGGACATACTGTATGTACAGCACCATACAGGTAAAAAAAATGTTCTACTCAAAATTAAAAAAAAAAAGGGATGCACACCTCTGTACACAGGCTCTATATATTTTTTACTTTGCAGTGGGAGCAGCAACTTCCTTACCACCTCAAGCACTTTTTGCCTGTGAACCCTCACCCCCAGAGTATCATGCTGACCGACAGCATAGCTTACATATAGCAAAATAAGACAAATTCCACTTGCATTACAATAGCTGATCTTTTTTTCCTTGCTCAGACCCACTCGACTATGACATGTCGTGGATCGGAGGTGGGGACACACAAAGCTCCTTACATTTTGTTCAAGGCATGGGGGCTTTCTAAACAGTAGTTTTTATTTCTCCTCAGAAGGAAGTTTGCTTTTCGTATTTCTATTTCTGCAGCTACAACTAAAGCTTTTCAACAATAAATAGCTATAAATGTAGATACATTTTCAGGGATAGAATGAAGTAGATGAAGGAATCTCTAGACTTGAAAGTGACTGTGCTGTTTATTAATGCAAAAATATTTAAAATCTGTTTTAGAACATCCATATAAATTATTGGGACATTTTCCTGTAATTTTTATAATATGAAGATATTTCAGTATAATGTACTTGTGAGCTTTCCAAGAACTCTTTATGACTCACTCATGCTTCCTTTAATCTTTAGGTATCATTTCCATAAAGCATCCTTGCCAAATAAGTGCCCTGTGTGTTATCCTACAGCTTACTTCCACTTTTGGGTGGTGGACCCAGGCTGTTTCCTGTGCTTTTACTGCTAAACGCTAAATATTAAAATCTGCTAAACTCATTGTCTGCAGATCTTAAAGAATAGGAGCACCTTAAAGAAAAGCGCATTTATCCTTTTTGTCCCCCTCACCTAACCTGACTGATCCCACCCTCCCCCAAACGCAGATGTATACTTACTGAGATTTGACACTCGCAGCCTTCAGGCATTGCTGACATCCTGTGCCACAAGTCCTTTGTCTTTTGGCTATGCCTGCTTCTGTGGGGCTTGTCTACCTCCATCTCCTGGCTGGAAGATGAACCCCATAGTCTTCTATGGGGCTTTACTGTGCAGAGAGAGGACTTGCAGCGTGGAATGTCAAAAAACCCAGGAGGCCTGGGATGTTAGATCTTGCTAAGTACTAGAACTGTGGCAAGGGAGAGGTTTTAGGTGGGGGGGAGGGGGGGGATTAACAAATGAAATTTGTCAAACAAAAAGCAGCTCCAAGAGATGGTCAGTAACAAGTAAATGCTCTGCTTTTGGTTGGCACCTAGTCTATCATGACCCATTAATTATGGCCAAGATCCAATGGATTTTAGGTCCCACTGACGAGCTGTGCTGATCCTCTGCATGAAGCATGAAAGTCTTTGCCACAACACAGACAAAGTTACAGGGACTCTGGAATCACAGAATGGATAGGTAGAACGCACCTGGAAATGGAAATGTAATGTGAGCATCGACAAATGAGTGTTATTTGTGACCCCTGTACTCTGCGTTAAGTACTACTGACTCCTGCACTCTGCCCTACTTACCACTGACCCCTGCACACTGCATTATTTACTATTGACCTCTAAACTCTGCATGACAACATACTAGCCTCTGAACTCATCACTATTTACTACTGATCCCTGCTCTCTGTCTTACTTACGCCTAAGCTCTACACTCTACATTACATACCAATGACCCCTGAACTCTACATAACATATTACTGTCCCCTGCACTCTGCATTATGATCTACTGATCCCTGGGTTTTGTATTACTTACTCCTAAACTCTGCATTACTGTTTCTTGATCCCTGGACTCTGCATTACTTAATTCTGACTTCTGCACTCTTCATTATTCACTACTGACCTCTGAACTCTATGTTACATACTACTGAGCCCTACACTCTGCATTTCTTACTCCTGACACCCTACACTCTACATTACATACTACTGATCTCTGCACTGCACATCTCCTGCTCCTCACCCCTGCACTGTGCATTATATACTAAACTCTGAACTTTGCATTAATTACTACTAGGGATGCACAGATACCAAGTACTGTACTTGGTACAAGTACTGACACTTTTCCAGCTCTGAAACTAGACTAGAGAAAAACTCAAAAGAGGCAGCTGTCATTTTTAAGGAACATTGGCTATGGGGCTCCTGGGATTTGGTGCATCTCTGTTTTATGTATGACTATATATATATTAGGGATGCACCAATAAAAATTTTTACAGACCAAGCACAAGTACTGATACTTGTCCAGGTATTCCCAGATACCAATTACGGATACATTTTTTTTATTGTCATGTAACAGTTTTTCTAAAACAATACAGACTACTGATTTCAGGACAGTGGTGGAGAGCCAGAGCCCAGTTGCAGCTGCAACTTCTGCAACCCTTGCAATTCTCGTGGATAAATGCCAAGTATTGACACTGGTATCTGAACTGGTATCTGTTCATCCCTAATTACTACTGATCCCTTAACTACTTGCTCCTGACCCCTGAACTATGTGTTACTTACTGCTGACCCCTGTACTCTTCAAGCTTCCTTACTTGCTAGGTTAAAACTGTGCTGCACCCAGGTGATCTTTGATCCCTTCCATGTTGTTCAGAAGGATATCTGCCTCTCCAGTGTTGCCTACCCCTGAACATCAGCTGACATTTTAAATTAGGCTTTCAGTGGTAGTCATTGTAATGGCTGTTGAATTAGAAAAGTGGAAGTGGAAAAAAGAATCACTGACATAAACAGCTATGTTCTTTAAATGATAGTTATGGCAATCATGTTTCAGTCAGTGGGGGAAGGTAAGGAGGAGTTAAGGCATGCTGGGAAGATAGGGATGTATGGCATAGTAGAAAACAATTATAGGGGTAGAAATTGCTCAGAAATTTTTTATTTAAAATAAGAAATTTTACAGACACTAACACAAAAGGGTGAAGAGTTTGCAGAAGGCAGGAGAAGTAAAGAATCTAGGACAACATAGCTGAACAGGATAGTGAGCTGAATTGGAGAATTTTTCCAAATCTGCTATTTTGTCCTAGATTGTTCACTTCTCCTGCCTTCTGCAAACTCTTCACCCTTTTATGAATAACACTGTAAGTATCAGTACCCATTTAGCAGCTCTCTTTCATTGTTGACTGGAGTTGCTATTTAATCTATAGATTAAATATGCAAAATACAAGATAGAAAAAAACAAGATAAAACCCACCTGACAGATGCAAAATGAATCATAAAGAATATTCTTTTGTTTGCTGCGTCTGTTGATACCGCTATAGACAAAAGCCATCCTTTTGACATAGATCTTTAAGAACTGCTGCTTTAAACCAACAAAAGAAAGGAATATCCTAAATTATTCACGAGAAAGGCTCACATATCCTTTACTAAAAACAATAATATATGTACAACATTTTATTTCTGTCTGTCCTCATTTGATAGGTACAGTACAGTACAGAACATGTATTTTAAGATTCTTTTAAGAACTACATAGGAACATTTAAAGCTGTGAGGGAAATTACATGAGTCACACAAAGAGCAATTGAGGTAACACATAGATTCTATTTATTATTGCAATTAAAGTAATTATTGGGTACAATGGCTGTTTACAGCATCACTTGAAAGTTGCCTTGCCTGACAGATGCGGTTTTCTGTGAATATATGAGAGTGGATGAAAAATAACACATTCACATCTATTATATATACACCAAAAAATAGGAAAAATAGGAATTGATGACAGGAAAATTGCCAAGGTGTCACGCTGAAGAGGAAAAGATCAGAAGTCACCAAGTCAACTGTATAATTAATGTATTTAATGGAGATTCAGGTTTATATGATACAACAGGACTTTGAAACTGGACTGTTTTTGTCTGCTCTACTAAGCATTCAAATTCTCACAACTCAGCATGGGAGAATGGAAAGAAACATCTTATTTGTTGTTATATGCAACAAAAACAATTCTAATATCAAACACTTTCTAATTAAGGTCTGGTGTCTTCCAAATGTCAGATTTTAAGCTTAGATGAGTTAGGAGACTTCACTTGAGGAATTTATGCCGAAGGATTGGCCGAAGCTACGGCCAGATCCTTCGTCAGCTTCGTGAATAGACCCCATAGTAAAGGGCAGGTATGCAGAGTATGATAAGGTACTGATACCAGAAGTCATCTCTCAGCTGCGGTATACTAAAATATGGGTTCTACAGGTTGTTGGGCTTTGCACATTGTTATTGTTCTTTTTACTGCCTAAAATGGAGAATCCCCCCCAGTTTCTTTGTATGTTTTTAATGAGCCATAATATAAGTTTTTGAAGCCTTATGGCCTATGTCAATGGGCTTTTGTTCATGTCAGCACTACTTCTCTTGTCATACAAGTCTATGGGAATGCAATAGTTGCTTGAAACAGGATGATGCAGCTTAGTAAGAAATCCAATGCAGGTCAGAAGGAGGTCAGATACACCTGTGAATGAACTCTAATGATCTCAGAGGTGTTTCAAAGTGATCTGAAAGCATGCTGCATTTGGCAGTTAACACAAGCCAATGGTGTGTCAACACAGGACCTTTTTTTTGACAAAAGACTGGGACCAGTGTATGAATGTCTGGCGGCAGCTTCTAATCATTTATGTAAACATTAAGTGGGATAGAGTACTATCACCACTTTCATAGTCATCAACTGTCAGCTAATTTTGCAGATGTAGCAGAAACCAATTCTGATTACATTTTGCTACATGTCTCTCAGTTAACCAGGGTCTGTGTGGCTCATTTGTTAGTGAGAAATATTAAACTCGTTTGGTATGGAATGTATGTTCTTTTTGGTCTGTATCATTTACATTTTGTATGGCAAGGGTACAGTAAAGATGGATACCACCTCAACTGTTACTATGCTGGTTCTGTCATTTGCAGAATATGACTTTCAGTGGGTAGAGAGAATAAAAGGAGCCATCTAGGTTATCAGGTGGTAGAATGTAGGAGAGGCTCTTAACATGTTTGAGGGAAATGCACAGAAGGCCACAAAACATACTATGAAATTATGCAAATCTGATCCAAGTCACCCATGGGCTGAAGAAACTTAGAGGGATGTCTACTCTGGGCTTTTCACATTGGACAAGTTCATTGGTAACTCAAGAATAAGATGTTGTCCCAGTCTGCCAAGTGCCTACAAGCTAATTGGATGTAAGTTGGTGTTCCATGCTGTTACCATCATCCATGCTTTACTAGTTTGGGAACAAGCATTTAGCCAGTGAAAGTGGAGATCTAACCTGCCTACTCGGTCCTGTTTAATGACTCGTGGCTCAGTAAAGCAAAGATTAATACGTTAAATAACAGGCTCTCCAGATAATGCTAGATGTGAATGCATGTAAAGGTAAACTGTAATGCTTCTCTGCATTATGCTCTCTACAACAAAGTAGATGCTAATCTTGATGCCTGATTACACCTGATTCATCTTGATTACTGGAGAATGCAGTAGGAGACGGAAGATTCTGAGGCATAGGACACAGTGCTAGGAACTCAGCTTCAGCAAAGAAGATGAAGTAAAAAAGTCAATAAGAGATTCAACCTGCTGGCATTTGTCCAATTCTGATATCGCAGTTTTGAGCAGACTGACTTTTTAATGCAAATCCCCTTTCAGGAATAAAGGTTTTATTGGCAACTTCTATTATTCTTTAGTAAATTTGCAAATTTCCAACAAAGATCGGGAAGGAGCATTGAAATGAAAACCAATTTGAGCCAAACTCTGAAACATTAATAGAATAACAACTGAAGGATTCATTAACAGAGTCAGAAATCCTGAAAACAGTGTATGACAGGCTTACAGAAGCACACATGCTATTTAATGATAAATAAAGAGAGAAATGTAGCTTGTCAGCTAACTTTCTAATGAGCTCCATGTACTCACTTCCCTGCTAGACAGAGACTAGGTAAAGGGGAAAGAACCCAGGATGGAAATTTGGAAATGTTATAGTACAGGGCCAGCAACAGTCTGAGCCCAGAGCAGTGTGTAAAATATTTTTTTACTAAGCCAGTTTCTGTGCAGGCACATTATTAAAGGACATTCCTGAGCAGATGTTGGTGGAAAAGATAATATATATAGATAACTAAACTACAAGGTTGTACGTACATGGGTCTGTATTGTTGTCAGTATAATGATTAAATATTTTTTTTCAAAAATTTGGATTAAGTGGAGAAGGGTCCGAGCCCATGGGGACCTAATTTACTAACGTATACGCAAGTGCATTCATGCAATTGATTCCACGCAGACAGCAAAATCTATGCTGATGGGATTTATCTCTTATCCATGATGTGTGTCATGCACAGGCACACATAGGGCGAATTTACTAAAAGGGGTGCCTTCATAGAATTAAGGGAAAAAAACACATCAAGGGTGCATGGCTATCATAAAAAAAGACAGTAAAAAAAAAAAACACACATGAACCACACACTGAGGGGTATTGTATTGCTCATACACAAATCCTTGTGAACATTCTCAGAGGTTGGAGCACTAAGTAGTTAATGAGATACCATTTGCTGATGCTTGGAGTACAGATTCCAATTGTATATACTCATACATATGCTAACTTTTTCATACATCAACGTAGTATACAGGTCCTTTTTTTTTAACAAAAAATGCCTTTTAGCTTGATGCATGCATGTTTTGCTGTTTAGCAAGCCAGTCACTTTTTTTATTTCAGATTTTTTTTCATAAAAATGTTTGATGTGTCTACTGTGTGATACACCTTAAGGCACCATTCAAACTATCACATTCATGAAATGTGCACCAAACGTGGAACATCGGGGAGGGAATAAATAGCCATGTTTCCGTGTTTGCAGACGATACAAAAATAGGGAGGGTACTGGAAAGGGATTGTGACAATATAACATTGCAGGAGGACCTGGATAAAATAGGGGAGTGGGCAATACTATGGCAGATGAGGTTTAATGTCGATAAATGCAAAGTAATGTACTTTGGACATAAAAATAAACAAATAGGCTATACAATCATGGGTATGACGCTAGGGAAGTCAGAAATAGAAAAAGATTTGGGGGTCACTGTAGACCACAAACTGAATGGTAGCTTGCAGTGCCAAGCTGCGGTAAACAAAGCTAGCAGGGTCTTGTCCTGTATTAAGAAGGGGATGTATTGCAGGTACAAGTCTATAATTGTGCCTCTATATAGATCATTGGTTCGGCCACATCTGGAGTACGCGGTCCAGTTTTGGTCGCCGGTACTGAGAAGGGATGTCCTTGAACTGGAGAGAGTCCAGCGGAGGGCAACAAAACTAATTAGGGGAATGGAGGACCAGAGCTATGAGACAAGGCTTCTGACCTTAAACATGTTTACGCTGGAATTAAGGAGATTAAGGGGGGATATGATTTTCATGTACAAGATGTTCAATGGTGACAGCAACATTGGCAACAAACTGTTTGAGATTAACTCCATTACAAAGACTAGAGGCCACCACCTAAAGTTGGTGGAGAAAAAATTCCAGCACAATGGGCGAAGAGGGTTCTTTACAGTAAGAGCGGTTAAGGTCTGGAACTCACTGCCATCGGCAGTGATTTCAGCCAAGAGTGTAGATTTGTTCAAGAAACGTTTTGCCAATTTCTTGAGGGACCGTAATATCCAGGGATACCAGTATCCCTAAGAATGAGATGATGCGTGGACCTATATGGGTTGGACTTGATGGACGTATGTCTTTATTCAACCCCAAATACTATGTAACTATGTAACACTTGCTGTGCCATTGCTAGTTAATGCCACCCAATATGTGGCTGAGCATGCATACTTTTTTCCCATGAGAATGCACATGAACACGTGGGAAAAAAGCAGAATGCTTGTCGCAGAAATTCCTACATGCGTGACTTTTCCCGTGTTTGGCACACATTCAGTACACATTAAAATCAATTGGGACTCGTGCCAAATGTGAAAAACAAGCGACTTATAGTCGTAGGGGATATGAAAGTGACATTGTTTGGATGTTCAAACTAGGAATGCTTGTACCTATGGAATATCAGTGTACAATCAGTTAGGTTCTTGGATCATGATCGTGCATGTGAACAAACATAGGCGGCAGATCAAATTGTACACCCGTAGTGTATTGCATGTATATATATGTATATATATATATATGATTTTTTTTTCAGATACACACACACACCTTAGGTAGATTTACACAGCGTGTACATTTACAAACAGAATGGTGCTCTGCACTGCCAGAGATACACCCGTCATAGAAATCTGATAAAGAAAGATCAGGTAAGGGCTACGCTCACAGATGTGTGGCCTGCCAATTTTTCTAAATAAAAGGCCACAGCACAAATCAATAGAGGGGGCTTAACTGTAGGGGGAACCTGAGGAACTCCCTTGACCTAGGGACCAGAAGGGCACCACTAAAGTCATGCTTCAAGGGAGAAAGAGAAACTGCAATAAGAAACAATTTTCCTGAGAGATCGTAATATCCCTAAAGTCCTCTTCAATGAGAAACCAGCAAGTGACTAAGTGACTTTTAGTGTATCCTATTGCAAAGAAACCATTGCATGTGCTAGAATGGATATAGATGGTGTGTGCATGGGTGTGTGTGTGTATGTATGCATATTTGTAACATCTTGTATGTTTTGTATTGTTTTACCTGTAACTAAGTAGTTTGTATATGTATCATTGTTGTATAGTAAACACACGTTAATACTACTACAGGGTCAGTTTCCTTGGCTTTACTACAAGAATCAGAAAAACAAATAACTGCAAAACAAGCAGCCTTAATGTCTTGTCTGCCCCCCACCCAAAAAAATTAAATAAATCTGATATGACTGTAGTTGAAAATGCACCTGTCTGTATACAATAGTACTAAAGTGGCCCGAGGACTACAATACAGGTTTTTGAGCGCCATGACAGCCCTGAATCTTTTGGCACTCTAACATGCAAATTGAACAATTAAATTGTCAGAACTAAAGAATGCTGGTGTTAAAATAGAGAGATGTTGAACATGCTATTTGATTGTCCACTATAATAATCATTCCAATGTTGAAGCAGTTAACAGTTCCTTCTAACAATACATTTGATGAAATAAAAAAAAACATTTAAAACTGTAGAGACGATTTTCTAAAAGATAGATGAAAGTAGTCACTCGCACTCCATGATATTAAAGTCGATGCTGTTTATTGACTGAGATAACACACACCTCCTTAGCTAAGGAGATGTGTGTTATCTCAGTCAATAAACAGCATCGACTTTAATATCATGGAGTGCGAGTGACTACTTTCATCTATCTACATTCCACGGAGGCATCCGTTGTCACCACCGCACCCACCCAGTTGGATTTGGGTTTTTGTCCGGTCAGGAGTGCGATGGGACAGGAGGATTGATTTTCTAAAGGAGTCTGTTCACTAAGCAAATTAATTTTAGTGAGAAAGACGAACCTGTGTTTACTTTGTATAACCATTCATCTTGTGAGCACAACATAAGTTGAAGGAAGCAAGCAGAGAATCAATTTTTTTACTAATCTCAGCAAATTGTGCCTTTGCAAATTGAATAGCCTGTGCTCCTTAAATAAACCATAGCTTTTTTTTACCCTAGCAAATAGCAATGTTTTAATCTGTGATTAGACTGTTGTCCTAACAGTGTGGATTGGGGGGGGGGGGGGGGGGTTGG
>NW_017307967.1:6850-26842 GCF_000935625.1 Nanorana parkeri | reverse complement strand
TGTGTTCGATCGTTTTGTTGTCTCCGTGGGGGGGGGGGGGGGGGGGGGGGGGAGTTTGGGTCAGTGGAAGAAACCATAAGGAACAATGGACAGTCATGGACCAAATTCTGCAGATGGTGTTTGGAAAACCACTTTTGAAGTCAGAAATTCAGCCCCAAAAACATGAGTTGGGGCACTGAGTGCATGAGACTTAAAGTGACATTAAACCCTCAGATTTTTTAACATAAACCAATACTGTAATGTGTGCCTTACTGTAATCCATGGTAGTTTCACTTCTCTTTGCTGCTCTTCCTTTTAAATCCTCATGTCTTCTCATGCTGGGGGAGAACTTCCCTTTTCAGCTCAGGGCCTCTTCCTGTAGTGCTGGCTCAGGTTACAAGGTTACAAGTCTATACAAACGTATACACAGACACCGTGTATCGATTCCTGAGACAAGGCAGTCTGCTGCAAAACAGAAGTTCTGCAGAGCATGAGAACAGATACAGATTTAAAAGGAAGAGCAGCAAAGAGAAGGGAAACAACCATGGATTACAGTAAGGCACACATTACAGTATTGTTTTATGTTAAAAAATCTGAGGGTTTAATGTCACTTTAAAATTGAAGAAAAAAGACATGCGTCCCTTACTTTGTCTACCCAGCAAAGCACTTAGCACAACAGTGATAACTGCCAGGAATATGTAGCAGGTGTATAAAATGAAATAGATATTAAACAGGATTTATTTATTAACACTTTACCTTTAATGTAGAGCAGGGCTGGTTAATGCATAGGCATTTTTAAAGATACTTTTGTAAATGTAAACCTCATTGTTTTCATTCCACGTAGAAGCTATTTGTGCAATTGGTAAACCTCCTCTCCAGTGCTGCTGCTGAGCGCGGTGACAGCTGTTACAGCACCTCCCGCCAGCAGTGTTTACTTCTTCCTCAGGAGACCGAAGACGCACATCAAGCAGCAGCACTACAACTGACAGGCTCTGGGCCATGTGAGGACACAGCTTGCTTCATGCCATCCTCCTCAGATACTAGGGAGGTTATGAACCTGAAAGCTGCTATCACCTCAAATGGTTCCACAAGCACATTTATTGTGTCTACTACCTGTGATTGGAATTAGGAGAAAGATACCTACACGCTGACTACTGAGCCTTCATATAGATGAGGTACAGTACTAACAGGTGTATCCATAAAGTGGAAATTGACCTGAGAATCACTCATTGACATTAACAGCCATATAACATATGTACCTTGATAAATGCATAGAGCCATGATTGACCTCTGCCCAATGCGCTGGTTGTCCAGCATTCAGCATTGGAAACTGCTGTTGTCCCTCAGCCCCGCTCATGCTAGTTATGTCTTTGACAGTATCAGGGCCCAGAGAAAGTGTTTCCTTTCAGGCTTTGCAATCATGGCATAGTATGAGGGGGGGATAAGTGACACCTTGAGTTGCATAATGTCCCTGGTAATAGCCGTAAATCCTCCATTGCTGATCACTGGACATCTGGAGTGCAGACAGAAGTCAAATACGGTGCTATGTATTTATCAAGGTTCATTTCTTATATGGCATTTAAATGTTGTAGGATGAACTAAAAGCTATTTAAAATGCTGATTGAATCACTTACAATGGATGCTGCTCTTTGATGTTGAAAAGTTTTAGTTTCTCGCAAAATCAGTTGATCTTCTAAACACTGGTCTTGATATCCTGTTTTGGGGTGGTTCCTTTTCCCTTGTAGGGTCCTATGGGGGCACCCTTGGGTGTGCTGGTAAGCTGTGCGTGTCTCCACAAACACACAGCCCCAGCAAGACATTCCCTGCTCCCCTCTCCTCCCTTCTCCAAGCTTGTAGGTGGACAGCTGCTGGAGACTGCGCTGTCCCTGTGATCATGTACTGGACAGGAAGTTCAGGGAAGCCACACTGAGAAAGTTGGAGCTGTTTGGAAACATGACTGTAAATGCTTGAGTGAGAATATAAAGCGATGCGTGGGGGCGAGTGGAATCTCATCGAGGTGCGCCGCCGGCGGGACCAGAGATGGGACACTACCGCCGCGGCGATTGCTCGCTTCTGTTCTCTCTTCTCATCGGCTGCTGCAGCTACAGAGTGGCAGAGAAGGAGAAGAGAGAACACAAGCGAACGATCGCCGCAGCGGTAGTGTCCCATCTCTGGTCCCGCCGGCGGCGCACCTCGATGACATTCAGTTCTGCTGTCTTTCTGCAGCTTCCTCCGCCCACCTCAGCTGACAGCCAGGCTGGGAGGAAGACTGCATAGACAGTGAGACTGGCCATCCAGTAAGACCGACCACCAGGAGAAAGCAGAGGCACCTGAATACCAGCTAAGTGCACTGTAAGTCCCTTTTCTTTCTTCCTTACACTGTGCGTCACACTGGCCCCGTACTGTGCGTCACACTGACCCCTGCGCTGTGCATCACACTGGCCTGTGCGCTGTGTGTCACACTGACCTCTGCGCTGTGTGTCACTCTGACCTCTGCGCTGTGCGTCACTCTGACCTCTGCGCTGTGCGTCACTCTGACCTTTGTGCTGTGCGTCACTCTGACCTTTGTGCTGTGCGTCACTCTGACCCTGCACTGGGTGTCACACTGACCCTGCACTGTGCGTCACACTGACCCTGCACTGTGCGTCACACTGACCCTGCACTGTGCGTCACACTGACCTCTGTGCTGTGCGTCACACTGACCTCTGCGCTGTGCGTCACTCTGACCTCTGCGTCACTCTGACCTCTGCGCTGTGCGCCACTCTGACCTCTGCACTACGCATCACTCTGACCTCTGCGCTGTGCGTCACTCTGACCTCTGAGTCACTCTGACCTCTGCGTCACACTGACCTCTGCGCTATGTGTCACTCTGACCCCTGCGCTGTGTGTCACACTGACCTCTGCGCTGTGCGCCACTCTGACCTCTGCGCTGTGTGTCACACTGACTTCTACACTGTGCGTTACATTACTGACCTCTGTACTGCTGACTTCTGTACTGTGCGTCACATTGCTGACCTTGCGGAGTTAAGGCCGGGGCAGCGTAGGGGTTAGGTGGGGCAACTGGTGGCAAGTAACTTTTAAGGCCTGGCTAGTAGCTCAGGACCTGACATTTTGAGTCCTGCTAAAATAATTAGACATGTCTTGACTTTGAATAAAAAGATACAGATGTAGCACACAAAGATATAACCTCTTCTATCTTTCTTCCCACCTTCTATAACAAACACTGGCAATAAAAAAAAAGAAAAGAGAAAAGCCATTATTTTTTGCTAATTGATATCTCAGCAGGCATTTTGCCAAACATGTAGCTTTAAAAGAAAACTATGGGGTCACTTTATTGCTATAGTTCTCTTTAGGCTCACAGGAAAACATATACTAATATCCTCCTGTAACACAAAACTATTGCCTGGTTTATGCTGACAGCGCAGAGCCGCGCTGCAGCCAGGACGGATCCCAACAATATTGTCGGGATACACTCCACCACCAGATTGACATCTGGCTCTGCCTCTCTAGAGCCAGAACCAGTTGTGCCACCCCCTCTCCCGTCCATCTTTTTAGTTAGTGCTGGAGGAATAGAGAGAGGGGGAATCCGTGCGGGGAGCAGTAACTGACAGTCACTTCGCTCTGCAGGGAAAAGATCAGGAAATGAGCAATCAGCAGTATGTGATCACTCCTGATCAATAGAGCCGATGTGTGACAGCTTCAGTGTCGGCTCTAATTATGGGGATGAGTATATTTCACTCTCCCCATAATTCTGCTTTATGAGCATGTAAACCTAAAAGTACAAATGTAATACATGCAGCTTACCAGTCCTTAGATGTGGTGGCTGCATTTGTTTTCTTTTCTCAGGCTTTTATTCCTTTATATTCACCTGACAATACTATAAACCATGCATTTCCTGACCCGGGTGGCTACTCTCACTCATCCACTCATCCCTAGGCAGCCTTGCTTCTTGACCAGTCAGGAAAAAAAAAAAGGAATTTAGCTCAAACACTACATCCCTACAATGACAAAAGGCAAGCTGGCCTGGAGAAAGACTCCCTCTGATTAGGTGGCACTTCAATCAAATGCTGTAGCACAGAGCACAGGGACTGGAAGTGTTCGCCACAGCAGCAGAGGAGATCATTTAAAGCAGCATTATGAAGGGGAAGGACACCATAAATCCATTTTTTTCATCACAGAAATCTTCAGGCTTTGTGGTCCTTTGTGGCCCCGAATCACACATGAGCATTTTTTTTTACATGTTAATGTAAGAAGGGCAGGGCCGTCTTTAACGCAGGGCAAAAGGGGCAGCTGCCCAGGGCCCAGTCATTGTTGTGGGGCCCAAAGGGCAGCTGCCAAAGGTGGCTTTTGCACCTGGATAAAGGATAGGGAGCCTGCTAGGTGAGGGGACTACAGCCTGAATCAGGGCAGCATGAACAGGGGGTGTCTGATGGGGAGGCTGCTGCATGTGTGTATTAGGGAACACAACGTCCAGAGAGAGGGATCACTACATGCTGCTTGTCTGTATGTGATGGGGGTCACTACATGCTTTCCATGTACATATGATGGGGGACAATAAACCTTAGTAAGGCTGCATGGGGGGGAGGGGAGAGAGGGGGTGAATAATGCACCTTCACCTGTGTACACAATAATTCTTGCACCGGCCCTGCCCTTGAGTCCACAAAAGATACAGCTGCGCCACTCTTCTGTTTACTGTGCGATCGGTATTGCGTAGTGTTGCTCCGCTCCTGCGTATGCATGGGCGAAATTGCATGGCGGGGCGGGTAGGGGGTCGGGATAGGTAGGAGCGGGGGCCCAAGAAAATGTTTGCCCAGGGTTCAATCAGTATTAAAGACGTCCCCGAAGAAGGGGAAGGGGAAACTCCCTGAAAACGCGAGTCAGCTTGTTTCTGCTGGTCTAGCAGCATATTTGGATTGTTTTCTCTGACTGCTAGGAATCTGCATGTATCCTGAGATTTATGTCAAATGCGCTTTTTATCCACCTCTTTTGTGAGTACCATTTATCACTTTTAATCTTTCTTAACAAATAAAAGGATTATTTGCACCAGGAAAGGCGCCGGTGCTTATTTTTCTTTTTTATATATGCTGCCTGTAGCTTGAAGCTTTAAAGAGTACATAAGCTTCTTTTTAAACAGAATTGCAAATTTTTTTGCCCTAAAGACTTCAACAGGAGATCCTAAAAAGTAGGCATTTTTTTGCACCATCTGTCTCCGTTTTCTAATAACTAGCTTTCCATTGGCTGAAACAGAAATGCTCAAGACTAAAAAAGCTTGAAAGTCACCTGGAAATGCTCACGCTCAAGTGAGAATGGGACCTAATGCTTTCCATTCTTTGAAAAATTGTCATAAATAAATAGCAATGAAAAGTAATTGAATCACTTTAGCCTGGGGGCTTGTTCACATCAATTGCGATGCAATTGATGTGAACAAGCCCTCAGGCTAAAGTGATTTGAAGGTAAAAAAACATGTTCTGAAGCAGGTAAACAGGATATTCTCAGGGTTATTCACAAAAAGTTGAAGAGTTTGGAGAAGGCAGGAGAAGGGAACAATCTAGGCCAAAAAAGCGGATTTGGAAAAACTCTCCAGTTCAGTTCACTTTCCAGTTCAGCTATGTTGTCCTAGATTGTTCACTTCTCCTGCCTACTCCATACTCTTCACCCTTTTATGAATACCCTGTATATTTTGAATGAATGGCACAATATTTGTTTTTAGAGGGAAACATAAAACTTAGGAATTTAGTTATGATACATTCAGTGGATTTGACATTTGCATGACATGCTCACATTCACCTTATATTTAATAGGGTAAATGTGCACCAAGTGAATGCAGCAGTCAGTAAACAGCTGATGAATCTAATTTTTTACAGTTGGAATAAAGAATAGATTTTATTTTGTAGCTAAATATGCTGGCAGCAGCTCTCCGTGGTGCTGAAAGAGTTTATGCACACTTTTAGCAATAGTGGAGTTAAAGAGGCACTTTACCCATATCTTTGAAATGACAAAAAATACACTTTGAGGCTTGGTTCGCACCTAGACATTTCCACTTTTGTGTGTCTTTGCGCGTTTATCTCTTTACTTCTTAGAACTCTGACACATGTGACTAGGACATGTGACCAAGCACATCAGCTCAGGAAAGGAAAAGGCCTTTCTCTGAGATGGTGATGCAACCTACCCAGGATGCAACGCTTGAGCACATTACATCAATAATATCCAAGAGGACCAGGAAGTGGAAAAATAATAATTGTAAGTAAAAGAAAAATATGTTTGTTTGACTAATGAATGTAAGGTTGGGTTAGAACACTTATGGGCGCACATTAGCGAAAGAAGAGGGAGAGCAAAAGCTTCACACCCCGATAATATAGGTATATCCAAAATCTCAAAATGACAAAACCATATCCAGGTATGCGATGGGGTGCTTTCTAGTTTTGCTCTCACAATAAATTTTATAAATAATAAAATTATTTATTATTCACAAAAGATTAAAAACAACACACTCTTTTGTGAATCTTTTGTGAATCTTTTGTGAATAATACATAATTTTATTATTTATAAAATTTATTGTGAGAGCGAAACTGTATCTGGAAAGCCCCCCATTTCCAGACCCTTGCATACCTGGATATGGTTTGGTCACTTTGAGATTTTGGATATACCTAATGAATGTAAGATGATTTCATATCAGCATGCAAAGCTGCATGCTAAGGTGATTTTCTAGTGAAATGGGGCAAAGGTCTGCTTTAACTATTACTTTGTTAAAGTAAAGTAAAACTTTTATTTAAAAAAAAGGGGGGTGTTCCCAAACAACAGCACAAACTAATGTAGAAGCTGAGTGAGTCATGTTCATTCTCCTTCCTCAGAGTGTTCCCATGATGTTGCCTCTCCTGGGTACTCTCGCCAGCCATTTCTTTCCATCAGTCACTAAAAACAACTTTCCTGGCCAATGGTGTGAAGCTTATTTTGCTCTTAAAATTTACATATAACCACACAACTCAATGCTACAGACCTACCCTACCCAAAGAAATATAATACAATGTGCAATATCCCTGCAGCCTTCAATTCAATATACCCAAAATATGCAACACAATATAACAATAAGAAAGGCGATGCAGACACAAAACATGCGTTACATAAAATAAACACCACTGTGAAAGTCCATGTGACAAGTTGTATAAGCAATAAAGATGAATCCATCCTGTAACAGTTCTAAATAAACTCTTCAAAAAAGTTCAATCTCCAATGTGAATCAAACTGCTCCAGTGCTCATATACCTCTCATCAGCAGACTAGGACTCCCCAAACAACAATGCCTCTCTTTTTACAGATTGGCATATAGCGCTTATACAGATGACTTCCATCTAACATGGCTTCCAGTCCTGACTCTCCTAACTTGTGGAACTCCCCATATAATAAACAGAAAAGGAAGGAAATACTACAAAACACTTTATTTGTATTACAAACACACTCACAAGAAGCTAAAACAATCCAGCGTTCACAAAGTGTCTCAGTCTGTATGTTGTATTGTGCCAGATGGAATCTTAAACAGTGGTCTTGGTAACACTTGATATCCGCTGCGTCACTTCCGATACGTCACCTCCGACACCACCGCTGACGTCACTTCCAGTTGCCACTCGACCAACGCCCCAACTTGTTTATTCCGACAAGTCATATTTACAGATTTTCCAAAACATCAAATGCAAAATTCTAGAGGTTAGATGAAAGGTTTGGTGCATTAGAAGACTATTGGTAGTTAAATAGCAGATGTTTTCAAACGTGTATACATCAGACCAAAAATCTGATGAGCCATGCAAGTGACTACAGAACCAGTCACCATATATGCATTTCCTCAGCCTGTCACTCAACAAGAGACATGGCTGTGGACATTACACAAGTAAAATTTCTTATGAGAAATAAAGGTGCTTGCCAGTTTTTAGCACATCTAATTTCTTAACATACTATAACAGGGGTTTAGGTTACTGCAGAAAATGTAATGTGCCTAGAGTTCAGTTTATTGGACATCTGATATTTTTATCCTAGGCGATGGCACTTCCATGTTTTTAATCAGTGCCGTACCAGCCTGAAGTGAATAGCCGAACGGTGTTCGGCTCACTTCACTTCAGATCGGTCATTCACTCGGCTGCCCTCGGCAGCTTTGTGAATAGACCCCTTAGAAATAAAGATGTTTGTAGGTTTCTAAGCATTTGTTTTAGCTCTGTACCCATCATTTATGAAGTGCTGATCTTTGGTGACATTCTTTTTGCAAGCTCTAGTTCTATAGTTAGTTTATGTGCTGTTTACAGCAATGCCTTTCCCAACAGTTTGAATAATGTTTTCACAATTTGCATTGGCTTTTGACCTTTTGGAGATCTTTTTAGAATTCTATCCTAACACAGTGGTAATTGCCAAATGCTTTACATTCATGGTGCAGACTTCACCCTCTAGGAACTTTCTGCAGAATACCTAAATCCATCCGTTGCCGTTTTTCTATTTATTTACCTTTATACATGGAAAACATTTTTTACTTCTTGGACCTGAATGCATGTGTTTTTTTACCCATCAAATTGATGTTGATTATTGACTTCTTAAGCAGGCTTTGCACACAAAAGATGTATTTAATTATTATTACCTTGGATATCACCTGTAATAATATCAATTTACTTTCATCTGTGCTGCTTCCCAGCAACCTGTAGAATTTCTATGCCAGTTGTTAATAAACAAACAAACAAACAAACCCATAGAAGTGCTACAACAGTTAATAATAAACAAACAAATGCATAAATACTGTGAATACGATTGTTCAGAGAGAGAATAGTTGCTATGAACATTACCACCAAATAATCAGCCTCAATCCACAATTTCACTTTTCCCCTCTCAATTACATTATAGGAGGCAGTGAAGGATAACTGATCAATTGGTGTAGAGGAATCTTGCTGTTGCTTTCTATGCTCAGGGCTAACCAGTAGAGGAAGAGTTGTATGCAGACAATACTAGATTTCATCGTTGGGAGTCAAGTGGCTTTTTGTGCCATCAAAGTCGGCGTTATGTGCAGAAGCTTCTGGTGCAAATTAAGGTGAGTTTATAAAGGAATTTGCTGCTTAGAGATCAGTTTAGAGGGCTACATTAGGTCAGGGGTCTCAAAGTCTCAGTCCATGGGCCAATTCCAGCCCATGAACTGGTGCCATGCAGCTGGCATATAAGTCAGATACACAGTCATGGACTGTGTACCTACCTTGGGAGAGCAGCTACACGGTCTGCATCTCTATCGGATGCAGGCTGCATAGCTGCACCTGGCAGTGCTGGCACTCAGAAGTTCCTTTCAGCTGGAGTTCTGACAGCCTACACTAAGCATCGACTGAAATGAAGGATTAGTAAGGTCTGCACCTGCCATCTCTGAAACAGTAAGTGAAAGAAAATTTCCCTAATGGTACACAGACAGCAAAATAATAACCTGGTGGTTTTAATGCTTCCCCTCTATCCTAAACTAAAAGAAGGCTATACATACACTTTAACTAGGGATGCACCGATAATTTTCGAGTACCAGTGCCGATACGGCATTTTCATGAGAACTACCTGGGTTGCAGCGGTTGCAGCTGGGACCTGGCTCTGGCCCTCCACCACTGTCCTGAAATCATTAGTCTGTATTGTTTTAGAAAAACTGTCACATGACAATAAACAAAAATGTATCAGTACTTGTACTTGTAAGTACTTGGGCAAGTATCAGTACTTGTACTTGGAAAAATGGTATCGGTGCATCGCTTTATTTATGTTTATAAAAACAAAATCATACATTAAAACAGAGATGTAGAAATCCCAGGAGCTATGTGCGCTCCTTACAAATGACAGCTGCCTTGTAACGTTAGATTTTTTCTCTAGTCTAGTCTTGGAGCTCGAAAAGTCTCTGTACTTGTACTTGTACCGAGTACGGTACTTGGTATCGGTGCATCCCTAACTTTAACCTATGCTTTGCCCATTAAGGCAATGCAATAGGTTAATTATAATGCTAGACCCCACATCTGCATGCAATCATCTTTTGGCTGCCTTGTTGAACATTCGCTGGGGAAGCAAACTGACATAACTGATGTATCCAGGTATGGGGGAGCATGTGACTCACTACCAGTGCTAGTGCTTAGAGTTCACACAGGGCTGGATCTCTGCCTTCCCATGGGTGAACAGCAGAGAAGAGGAGGAAAACTGGGTATAAGCAGCTGTAGATACCAGCAGTAAAGTGTAACAATTGCTTTGCCTGCGCCGCTAACACAGTAAGTGAGAGCCTTTGGAGTCACTAGAGGCAAAACTCATGAAAGGATGGCAGCTCTAAGAGTATTCCCTTTGTTCAAGATGAAAAGTTTACCATCAGGGAAAAACAGTCAGCATCACCCACAGATATAATTACAACCCAAAGGGCCATTTGTAAGTACTGCTACCTCCCTGCTCTCCTTTAAACCCACCATCCACACCATCCGGATACACCATTTCTGGTAGGTTAGGACTGGCGTTTGGCACCAAGGTATGCCATGTTCCAGCTTAGAATGTATGCGTGTGTCGGCATGTCAATTGATGATTACTGATGCTGTCTACCCCCTCCCTTCTACTTATGTTATCCAGGGAGACAAGGCAATGCATGACAAAAAGACAAAACTAAAGGCAGACACTTTGTGTGGAGTTCACAGCTCGTTCATGCCCAGGGGTCTGCATAGGACCCCAATTTCCAACTTCTTACAGTTTGAGGGTAAAAAATTAATCCTCCAACACTCTCAAGTAGGTTGATCGTGTCCCCTCTTCTAGAATCACTGTATAGGTTTTTTTTGCTATCAACTCAAAATCATCCTTCCTTGTACAATTACATTTTATGTGTAAATATTGTCCAACATAAATACTACAGATTAACAGTATTTGCACAGGAACTTTTATCAAACAAGAGTGCTTCTCATAGTAGGTTTTCTATAGGTTGTCCTAATAATATTGTCATTATTTTTAAAAAGCCACATCCAAGAAATACATTATTTGCTCATTAAATATTATAATACAGTTTAAATGAAATTAGTCACAATTTAAGATTGCAATTAATTAATGCAAGGAATCAATGGGGCCTGACTATAGCATAAAGATATCAATGATGTACCTGTGCCATGATAAAGCTCGGCACAGGTACATCGATAAGAAATTGGCAGAAAAAAAGAGTATGCTCCTACTCCCAGGTCCTGCTTTGCTTACAATGGAGCAAAGGCAGTCCCCATCGCTACACCCTGCAACTGGAGGTGGTGGGAGCCATTAAAGTAAATGAATTGTAGATCAAAATAAATTGAAGCAGGTGTAGAATAAAATAGTTATTTTCATAAGACTTTGCACCTAAATTGTTTAGAAAAGTTGCAACTATTTTCAATTTCTTTGCATTTGATATACTTGAGTACAATGGTTCGACATCAATTGACACTCATAGTGAGGAATTTAACAAAACTGGAGCAGACAAAATCTGCAACAGATTTATACTGCAACCAATCAGCTTCTCTGTCTCATTTCAAATCTTACCTGAGCAAACTGAACAGAGATGCTGATTGGTTGCCATGGGCAATTGCTCCACCTTCTGTCTACTCTTATTCAGGATAGTAATAAATGTATAATGTCGTTTACATAAGAAGGTATCCTTCCACATGAGAGCATCCATAATCATTTCCAATCTTACTAACATTTTGTGTTAGATATTCTAAATCAGAAAATATTAGTCTGCTAGGTGGGTTGACCATGGCCCTCTGAGTTTTGGGTAATGAGTAAAACGTGGGAGTTATTGGATGAAAAAGTTAGCTGTCATTTTTAGTAATCAATTGTTTCTCCCATGTTTTATCAACAACAGTAAAAAAATATTTTTGATAGTTTTTTAATCTAGTCTTCAGTAGACATGTGCACTGGCAAAAAAATAGTTTAGTTTAGTTTCGTTTTGATTCGGATTTTGTGTTATTTTGTTTTTCAGGATTCGGGTGTGAAAGTCAATTCGTAATTCGGATTCAGACGAAATTCGTTAGCGGTAGTTCGTTCGAACGTTGGTTTTGTTTCTTATTCAGTTCGTTCATTTGTTCGTTCGTTGCAGCAAAGTGATATTTGAGGGGGGGGGAGGGGGGGGAAATGTTTTTCTCCTTCTCTAATGTCACTTTGCTCCAACGAACGAAACGAATAAGAAACGAAAATGAAACGAAAGTTTGAACGAACTACCGCTAATTAATTTCGGAAAAGGGAAATTCAGATTCGTTTGCATTCGTTATATCTGTAATTCGGAATTCGGATACATTCGAATGTCTGAATTTCCGAAAATTCGTCCGAATTTTGATTCTGAACGAAACGAGACGCACATGTCTAGTCTTCAGTAATGTTACTTATTATTCATATAGTGTACATTTTGGTAAAGACAACTGATTGCAACTATATGGAAATACCTGACTACTTGGTACTGAAGAAGTGTATGTTGTCTGCAAAACGTTGACATATTTTGATCCATGCACAGCTTGAAAATGTTTACACGCATTTTTAGGTGTGTTAGCTGGAGTGTTTAGATGATTGTGCACATATACTGATGTTAAAATGATTATTATTATTGTACAGGATTTATATAGCGCCAACAGTTTGCGCAGCGCTTTACAATATAAGAAAGACATTACAATCACAATACAATTCAAGACAAGATGATAAGGAGGGCTCTGCCCCTGAGGGCTTACAATCTAAAAGGGAGGGGCCAGTGATACATGAGGAGGTAGTTGTGTGGGGATGAATCGTTTGACAACGTGATGGTTGAGTGGTTAGGTTGAGGTGGGATAGGCTTCCCTGAAAAGATGAGTCTTAAGGGATCACCTAAAGGCAGTCAGGGTTTGTAGATAGTCAGACAGGTTGGGGTGAAGAGTTCCAGAGGATGGGAGAGACTCTAGTGAAGTCCTGGAGGTGAGCATGGGAGGAGTTGACGATGGAGCTGGAAAGCAGAAGGTCTTTTGAAGAGCTTCAATATTTTGCCCGGTGGTCACTGCAATATTTTATTTTTTATTTTTTGTGATATATTACACTCTAAACTTGATTTCTTGCTCGCAAACCTACAGAGTGTCCTCCATGTGAAACAGCGGCCTAGTGCTGCTTACATGGCATGCATGGAGTCACTACATTTTTTTTTTTTAAATAATAGACTGTGAATTAAACTTCTGGATTACTACCAACATGGTTTCTGAGGCCTAGTATAGCTTCCATGTTGTGTCCGGGGTCACTGCAATATTGTATTTTCCAGTGACATATCACTCTGTAAATCTGATCTCTTGAACACCTGCACAGTTTCCTCTCAGCCTCGTACTGATTACACAGCTGCATGGAGTAATTTTTTGTATGTTTTCGTGAAATAGACTGGGATACAATTTGTTTTTGTATTTTTCTGATATTTACAGCCCACACTCTAAATCTGATTTCTTGCTTGAAAACCCCACACAGTCTCTTCTGAATGAGACTGTGGGCCAATGACAGTGCGTTCCAGCGCGGTTAGCCAGCTACAACACTGCGTCCTGGGGCGGGAGAGGTCATGGCGGTGCATTCACATCAATAGCCCTGCAGCCACGCAATCCACCTGCAGTGCAATCGCCCGGGACACATAGCAAAACAATGGCTGCGATCGCAAAAAAAATTAAGATGCTGCATTCGTTTTAAGAACTGGATTAAATTGTTATCCATATTGTTTTATAAACTCTGTCGATATATTACTATATTTTTATTACATGATGCGTATTATCTCAAGTGCTGAACAAAAGTCCCACATATGTCGCCAATATTTCATATATATTATATGTGTCAACTTTGCCACATCAGTGAAGGTGGATATTGGAATGAAAACTCTGATAGCAGAACAACATTGCAACTGGCTAAATAGGCATGGAGGGGATGCCGCCAGACTCTTGCAAGCTGTAGTGTTTCGCCTTTGCTATGTTCCAGTAAGACTTCATCAACATTTACAGTTGTTGAGTTCTTATTTGTTAAATTACACTGTCTTTGTATGGCTCCTTTAAAAAATTCCAGCTTCTTCCACTAAAAAAAAGAAACAAAATTTAGCAAGTAAATATTGTATATAATGTAAATATTCACAAAATGCATTTCTGAGATACACTGAAAGTCAACCACTGAGTGTTCTCTATAAGCTATTGTGAATCGTCCTCTCTGCCCTGACTTAGAGCTGCTATAAATGTCTCATACCAAACACGTCAAACCACAATAAAACTACAGTAGTCACACTGCTTCTTAAAATGCAAATTAAATTGTTTCACAGCACCACTGTAAAAATTTCATGGCACATAAACTGCAAGCATGACGATAAATCTCCTGGTGCTATTAAAGTCAGTCCTCTTGTTCGCAGGATAAATTCTTGACCTACCTGTATAATTAGTGTTGAACACAGTTTGATGTAATAAATATTTTTACTACAATCTCCCATAGATCCAAATACAATAGGGAATCACTGCACACTTCTACACTGAGGCCCAGCTGTGTTTTTTACTCATTATTATTTATTCATATGTATGTCTAATCTGAAAAAAAGACTGTCTTTTAAACTAACACATGCTATTTCAATTCTATTCTCACTAACATTCATCAGTATGGTAAACCTTTCCAATGAGAAACATAGGGCTGCCGTTGCAGATCTTTCCACTGACCCGAAGTATGCAGATCAGGAAAGCAGCGTAAGGCCAAAAATCTTTATCTACGCATGCTTTTCTTCTCTTTGACCTAAAGGTATTAAAGCAAGAGGGTTAGTTTGATAGCCCAACATCAAGCATTTTCAGTAGGAGAGGTGTGAAATAGAAGGTTTTCTTTAAAGTAAATTTGTCAGTTGCTAATATTTGATGAAAGAAAATGAAGGATCATGTAGACCTTTGTAAGAGCAAGCACAGAGTCCTGCTCCCAGGGGGATTCAAATATTCTGACACTTCCCAGCAATATTTGGAACAAACCCACTCAGTCCTGCCTCAGACACCTCTCTATAGGCCGATCACTGCAAAAAATGGCCTCACTGGCCAATAAGAAGGTATGGAAGTGTTCACATTGCTAGGAAGTGTCAGAATCTGCATATTAGCATGCTCCAATTTTCTGGGCTCCCAACTTGCTCCTGCATACATGTTAAAGATCCAATATTTTAGCTATGTTCCCATTTTAGTCAGTAACTCGTGGTGTACAAGATATACCCTTAAGATATTATCGCTCTATAACTGCCAATTGCACAGGTTCTGGAAGTCTGTGGCATACAACATTTAAAGAAAAGCTTAAAGTGACTATGCCATTTAAAAAAAGATGATAGCTGCTGATAGGTATAATGTCTAGGCACCTAGGGGTAGCTGTTCTGCACAGACAAAGCTCTGGCACTGACTGGCATTGATGGAGTGTGCCTGCTTTCTATCTCAATCACATTCTTATTGGCTGATAAGGTAGTCCATAAAAATTGGTCAATCAGAATGTGAAGATGTTGGAGATACTGTGGCAGTGCATGACAATGCCACGGAAGATGCTGGCGACACAGACACCCAGGACTCTCAGCCAGAGGGGCTGAGAGGTTCCAGAATATTAATCTATTTGCAGGGAAGGAGCTGGCCTTTCAGTTTCTTCTGGTTTTCCGGATTGTAACTGAGATCTGGATCTCTGGAGACTTCTTAGTGTTCTGGGTAGGATGAAATCTCCAGTCCTGAGGTCAGGTGTTGCCGGGGATTAGGTGGCAGAGAGCAGCCTCATTAAGAGCCCAGACCAGAGCTCAAGGTAGGAGTTGGCGTGGTGTGGTCTGTAGGCACACAATGGTCAAGTCAAACCAGGTGTGGTGTGTGCTGAAGGCACACAAGGAACAGCCTGGAAGGCTAGAAGGTTTGGAGAGGCTGAGAGAGGCAGGCACAAAAGGTGTGTGCTGAAATCGAAAACTGCTGAAAGCTGCTCAATGGTACAGATTATTCCTGAAGTGTTTTTGTTGAGGAAAACTGTAAAGTCCTGGGACTGGGACACTGACTGAATGGGACAACATGAGAATGGTTTTACAATTATCCTCTGCTAATATGAATGGGTTAAATGATCCGTAGTACATGATATGTAGCCCTGTACCCCCTTTTCCACTTACAGAGCTAGGTTATTTTTCTTTTAAATAAATATTAATGTAATTTTATTGGTATCTATCTACCATTAGCTGCCTCATTTCCCACCCTCGGCTTATATTCGGGTCAATACTTTTTCCCAGTTTTTTTTGGTAAAATTAGGTACCTCGTCTTATATTCGGGACGGCTTATACTCGAGTATATACGGTAACTTAATTACAGAAATACTAGCATACTTTGTTGCACTGCTGAAGAAAGCTATTTTTCTGTTACAAAAGAAATAAAAGACTGTCCTTTTTCTGTTTAAGATGTCTTCAACACTGATCCTTAAGCGCTCACCGTATGTGCTCAATTCCCCCAAACATTACAGTACCCACAAGCAGCTTTTATTTGTAAAAAAGTATTTTTATACACTGTGTGCACAAACTCTTCTGGTCAATGGCATAATTTCCACATGGCTCACCACTAGGTCAGAATATTCCTTGTTTTTCCTATTGTCTAATTCATTTATCTGCTCGAAAAACATGAAGGATGTAAGTCTGTCTATTAAAGTTCATCTTTAGGCAACAAATATGTTCATTCCAGTATAACACTTGGTTTTTAGGTTTTTGGTATCTAAAACCTAAGCTTGGCAATCCCACACCGCTCTCTCCTGTACTGTCTCTAACTAAATAATAGTGTGCTCTCTACTGGATACAACACAGGCTTTCTGGAAATGGCACACACATGTGAAGTTGGATCCCCTTACCATTGTACATAATGAACAGGTTTGCATGGCCGTGGATCGACAAATTCGCTCCAAACATCGACTCATCAAAGAATGGACCAATTTTCTGAAAGTGAAACCATTCTGTTCATCACCACTGACTTGTTCTAAAGTTTAATAGTCCTGGTGTCTGCTCTTTTAAAAAAACAATACCAGTTCCTATATTTCTGTATTATGTACAGGATAAGTCATTGATTTTAGATGGTTGTTGGACATGTAGGCACAAACTGACCTCTGAACATTCTTATTTAATGTTTTTAGCATTAAACATGCATGCTTCCATGGAGCTGCCAATTAGAAGAATGACAGCAATCATCTGACAAACGTCAACACAGCAGATCACCAGTATGACTGGTGTATGATTGAGTGTGATTGAGTATGACTGGCTGGGAGTGTCTGCAACTGCCACGACATAACAGTCCCTGCCCAGTGTGGCCACAATCACTGTATCTCCTGACGAGCACAATGCAACATTTATGTACATTCATTTGCGTGTTAACATATGTTTTTTCTGTTTGAAATCATCTTTAGAATCCTGCAGGAGCCCTGCAGAAAAATGTAATCGAATAAATGTAAATAAATCTGCTTATCATTCTTACGATGCAGGTCTTCTCCCGTTATTATAAATTGATTTTCTGCTTTAATTTTTTTACACACTAGGAGCCAAAATCCATATTCATTTGTCCTTATGATGAAATGGCACATAAATAAAATCTGTATACGATATGACCATTAGGGAAGCAACAAATGAGGTAATACATAATGAAAGGTTCATTTGTTTTACTGCCTAATTAGGTTAGACCATGCGCTGAATCTGTGAAGCAGGTAATGTGTACTTCTATCACAATGGCTCTGTCCAGATCATGATGTGTAATGTGCTGTTATATAGTTACATGCACAAAACGACCATGACATTCTGTAACACTAATGTAAGGGACAATATTTTGTTTCTTGTTTGCTCAGGCAGTTTTATTTTAAAGCCCTTAAATCAGACCTAAACTCGTGGTAGTGAGAGATATATGAAGGCTGCCAGGTCTCCCTCTGAAATGCCAGTGGCTTGGCTGTCATGGTGGTCTAATTACTTTTATACTGGGTCACTGTTTGGAGTTCTGATCTGTTTAATAGAGAAACAAGATGTCACCAGCATAATGAAGAAATGTGTCCAAATGAACGTCTTTATTGACACGCGGGCATATTGTCACAGAGATGGTAATGTTACGGGGCCACGCAGGGTCCCTTCATGAGGCATAGCTTGTGGCATAAATGGGTGACCACAAAAGACACAGCAATTCATAATCTGTATAATCAAAAATGCAAAGCAGTGCTGAAAAATTACAAAGATTTGATACACCAATATTAAAACGGAAAACACCATTAAAACCTAAATTAATTTAAAGAGAAAAATGTGCATTGCTCAGGAGTTGCATCTTCACTGGCTGAAGAAAGAAGAGCCCGGGTGAGGTTTGGTATTGACCCTTCTGCCTCAAGTGTGCTGGTATTGTAAATACAGATATTTTTTCATAAAATAAAATCCTTTTCAGACATATACAGACCAATCACATAGGGGTGTATAGAAGTTCAAAAAGCGGCCACATTTTTTCTTGCACAATTTTACAGCAGCAGAGTTCTAAATGATTTTCTTTCTGAAAGTCTTTGGCAGCTGCACATTGCAATTGCAGGTGAAAGACAATTATAAGCCCAAAGATAAAACAATTGTACAAGTTATATTTTTGAAACCTTGAAGAACATGATTAAACCAACTTGAAGGTACAGGAAGAATGACATTCTCTTACTAGCAACTTAATAAACATTCTGGAACACAAAGTGATACCTTACCTTATGTTGTGTGATTTACAATCACAATATGTTCTGTAGAAACAGAATAATCAATGCTTTTAATAGTTACAGCAGCACTGATAGGCTCTTAGTAACAAAATATTCTAGGGCTGGTACTGATTAAAATTTTCGTGTTCGATTAATCATTCGCCTATACACATACAGCACAGCAATGAAGTAATAAAATCAACTAGGATCACACTAATCCAGCACGTTATTAATCTCACGTGCCCCACTCAATATGGCCGCCTCTTGAGTTGGGCAACTCAGACTAATAATGTGCTGGATTAGTGTGATCCTAGTTCAATTTATTACTTCATTGCTGTGCTGTATGTGTATAGGCCAATGCCTTGGCTGGCACTCGTGCAGAAAGTTTCTTGGGCAAACTCACCGGCCCAAGTGGCTCCGTCGGCTAACGAAGGGAAGGGGGGAGGAGTCCGGAGCCGTCACGGACATCAACGTCACCGGACTCCTCCCCCCTTCCCTTCGTTAGCCGACGGAGCCACTTGGGGAAGGGGGGAGGAGTCCAGTGACGTTGATGTCCGTAACATCACCGGATCTCCGACGGTACTTCTGGAAGCTGGCGGAGAGGTGAGTGTTTTCATTAGCGATCAAAAGAATTTTAATCGATCAAAAAGTTTAACGATTAATCGAGAAATTAATCGTTAATTTCCGCAGCCCTAAAATATTCACAGGCGGCCGGATTTTCATTCTGAATGAAAGTGCCATATTGTGAATTAACAGGTTACAGATGAGAAGAAATTACATCAAATGACCATTCAGATAAAAATCCCATCTTAATGAAATGCTGTTCCATTCCACCGTGCTTCTGTTTTTGTGTGTATGTGATGAGGCTAAAAGAAGAACTCTTGGTTAAATAAAAACTTTCCTATAGTTTCTGAAGGCAGAGCTGTTTAGATTTCTAAGGGGGCTATTCACTTAGCTGCCGAAGGCATCCGAGTGAGTAACTGAGCCGAAGTGAACAGAGCCGAATGATGTTCGGCTATTCACTCCAGGTCAGTACAGCTGATTTCAGCCGTACATCGGCTGAAATCAGCCATACACCGGCAATCTTCTGTCAGCCGAACATGCTCTGCACACGGCTCGGCTATTTTGCTTGCTACCTCCGGCACTGCCCTCGGCACTGGGAGGGTGCTTTTCCAGGGTCGCCCCTGGAAAAGCACCTTGTCCCTGTGCCAATGGGGACAAGGGCCTCTTCCCCACAAGCACTGGGGCGTTAGTTGTGGGGTGCGGGCAGGGTGTGGGTTATTCAGATTGGGGTACCCCTTTAATAAAGGGGCACCCAGATGCGCCCCCCCCCCCCTTTGTAATCGGG
>NW_017307967.1:3583-6219 GCF_000935625.1 Nanorana parkeri | reverse complement strand
CCCCCCCCCTTGTGAATGAGTAAGATGAGGCACGCCGACCGCACGCGACAAACTCCCTCCTCATAATAAAGCATCTGACAGATGCCGGCAAAATAAAAACAATTGGACGGAGTAGGCAGTGACATCACCTCTAGCTCCGCCCAACTGTTTCCTATTGGCTGGCTGACCTTTCTGTCACTACGGCTCAGCCGAGCCGAAGCATATGCCTTTGGCTTAGCTGAGCCGCTCGGCTGCCTTCGGCTGCTGTATGGGCTATTGTGAATAGCTCGCACAGCAGCCCTTCGGTTCGACTGAACCGAAGGGCTCAGGCGGCCGAAGCAAGCCGAAGGATCAGCCGAAGCTATGGCTGGATCCTTCAGCTCATTAGTGAATAACCCTCTAAATATAACCTGTTTGTTGAATACAGAGGCCAACAATTTTGCTGCCAGTCACTGCTTATGTTAGACCCTCTTCCTTCCCCATCACACAACGTGCTGCTACTTTCATTTTAAATAACTAATCAACAGAGCTGGGATCCCTCCAACTAAACCAAACTTCAGGAATTCTGCAAAATTGCTGGGATCCTGGTTTGATGGATTGACTGGATTAGTGAAGTCAAGAAATTGAGTGCCTTTCACTGTCTACATGTACCCTCCACAGCGATCCTGCCATTGGCGATTTCTTACCACTGGCAGGATTGCAGAATCGCAAGTGTGACATCATCCTAAGGCCATCTCACAGTAGCAGCTTTGTTCCATAAATTTGATGTAGCAACAACTCTCTTTGCTTTTCTATTGCAATTGGGAACTAGAAGCAGATTTGTTACTGTAGTTGGCAAAAATACTTTTCTATGCAGCTACAAATCGCTGGTGCCACATGATCATCAGATGCTGCATTAGATAGCAAGCAAGTAAAGCAGTAATTTCTGTAGCTAGTGCCAAACACTGCAACTTGTCACGTTGCTTGTGACCCTAAGTATTTTGGTGTGCATGTCTACTCAAAAAGTCAGCAGTGGAACTTCACAGACATGTAAGTGACTGAATGAGTAAGTGAGTAAGTGAGTGAATTATTTAAAGTGGAAGGACTAGTAAAGGACTTTGATCCTTTGGCCTCAGGGGCAAATACAACCAAATGGCCCTTTCATGGTAGGGATAGATTTCTCTGGGCTATTGAAAGTGTACCAAAAAACTAGTGGCAAGGAACCACAGTGGGCATGGTAAAAGGATGGCGTTTCTAAAGCATATATTTTATTGTGGCACACCTTTTCAAATGTTCAAATGTTCAAATGTTCAAATGAGCAGCACAGTGGCATAGTGGGTAGTGCTTCTGCCTTGCAGTATTAGGGATCCCTGGTTCAAATCCCAACCAGATCACTATCTGCAAGGAGTTTGCACGTTCTCCCTGTGCTTGTGTGGGTTTCCTCCCTCACTCCAAGGACATGCCAGTAGGTTAATTGGCTTCTGTCTAAATTGACCCTTGTATGTATGTGAAATAGGGACCGGATGTGAATGTGCATTATGTAAAGTGCTGTGTGTAAATACCTGTAATAAATATCTTCAGATTTTGACTTTTTGTCACATGACATCCCAGAACCCCAAAGTAAATCAGTGGTAGAAGATCTGCCACTGCCTGACACTGTAATCACAGCACTGAACAAAGTGAAATTAGCAGCAGCATCAACAGCTGTCATTGACTGTAGGTTCAGCTCTGATCTTTGAATGGTGACGTATCTCCACTCAGAGCCATCAGCAAAATACATCCGATTAGTACTGGGCCAGAGCAAATGCCCCCCTTTTCCCAGCACAGTCCTCCTCTAAGGAGGAACCTGTCTGCTGGTGCCAAGGGTACTGCTGATATTATTGTGCCCTGCTGAGGAGAAGTTGGTAGGGCTCCAGAGAATGGAAGCATAGGTACAAAAAGGGAAGGCACAAGTCAGGTGTGGCAATAGAATGATATGATTAAAGTGACATTAAACCCTCAGATTTTTTAACATAAAACAATACTGTAATGTGCGCCTTACTGTAATCCATGGTTGTTTCCCTTCTCTTTGCTGCTCTTCCTTTTAAATCTGTATCTGTTCTCATGCTGGGCAAAACTTCTGTTTTGCAGCAGACTGCCGTGTCTCTAGAATGGATACATGGTGTCTGTGTATAGGTTTGTAACCTGAGCCAGCACTACAGGAAGAGGCCCTGAGGTGCAAAGGGAAGTTCTCTCCCAGCATGAGAAGACATGAGGATTTAAAAGGAAGAGCAGCAAAGAGAAGGGAAACAACCATGGATTACAGTAAGGCACACATTACAGTATTGGTTTATCTTAAAAAATCTGAGGGTTTAATGTCACTTTAAGAATTAACAATGCTACAACTGTATGTGATGTTTGTGAATAAAGATGCTGTTGCTTTTAGTAGCTGCCATCAATCTTTTAAATTAGGGATGCACCGATACCACTTTTTTAAGGCCTGTTCTGGACATGTGCTCATCTATTTTTCCCACTATGGGGATAGCAATGGCATGATAAATATTCATTTCATTATTCAATGTCTTTTTTTTATATATTATAAAATGTTATAATATTTAAAAAAAGATGAATATTTATCATGCCATTGCTAACTAAGGCTTTATTATTAAATTTGCTTATAATATAAAGCCAGGTATGCA
>NW_017307967.1:1500-2549 GCF_000935625.1 Nanorana parkeri | reverse complement strand
CCGATACCGATGCTTGTATCGGTATCGGTGCATCCCTATTTTAAATGTTATGAATATTAATATCTCTGTGGTTCAGTGCATTGAAGAACAATTGTTGGGTAAAAATATGATGGCTGCTATCTCTGACCTCTTTATATACATGCCAATTTTTTGGATGGAATGGGGTTCTCACCCGCTGACGTCAATAGTTTTTAAGTCACGTATCTAAGTGTGTAGACAGTGATGTTTGGGTTAAAGCAGATCTCCTGATCTACACACTAGTTCTGGATTATTCAGGAACGCTTAATGGAAAAAGGGTAACTATAAAAGGTAGCAGCTAGCATTATTTTAAAAGAAAGAGATTGGCAATAGCACAGTGCTCTTTAATATCTCTAGCAGCAAAGCAATCGTAATGCTTTGCCTGGAAAAACCATTAGTGTATATTCCATAAGTGAAGTGACAATTGAGCAGCGTCATGATAAATGAGAAGTTCTTCATTTTTTTCACAGAATTCCACACTAAAGGGTCTATTCACTAAGCTGCCGTAGGCAGCCGAGGGGCTCACCGACCCCAAGCGAAGTGAGCTGTACGCTGTTCGGCTATTCACTTCAGGCTGGTACGGCTGATTCCAGCCGTACATCGGCTGAAATCAGCCGTACATCGGGTGGCTTTGTGTGGCTTTGGGTCGGCCGAACATGCTCATGCTCAGACCCAAAGTGCAGAAGGAGTTCGACACAGTCGATCCAACATCTGGATCAGCTAAGCCGAACCTCCGGCAGGCTACTCGCTGCTGTTCGGTCTATTCTTATAGATGCCAAACAGCAGTGAGTAGTAGTGAGCGGCATTCGGCTCGGCTGTTCTGCTCGGTCCCTCTGTGGGACCGAGCAGAACAGAAAAATAGTTTAAAAAGTAGAAAAAAAATAGAAAACGATTGTGCGGAGCTAGCAGTGACAGCTAGCTCCGCCCAACTGTTTTCTATTGGCCGGGTGGTTTTGATGGCGTAAAAAAAACCCAAAACTAAATCCCCTTAGGCAGGGCTCAAAATTTCAAGTCCTAAGCTACTAGCCAGG
>NW_017307967.1:0-589 GCF_000935625.1 Nanorana parkeri | reverse complement strand
GTGCTTGTGTGGGTTTCCTCCCTCACTCCAAGGACATGCCAGTAGGTTAATTGGCTTCTGTCTAAATTGACCCTTGTATGTATGTGAAATAGGGACCGGATGTGAATGTGCATTATGTAAAGTGCTGTGTGTAAATACCTGTAATAAATATCTTCAGATTTTGACTTTTTGTCACATGACATCCCAGAACCCCAAAGTAAATCAGTGGTAGAAGATCTGCCACTGCCTGACACTGTAATCACAGCACTGAACAAAGTGAAATTAGCAGCAGCATCAACAGCTGTCATTGACTGTAGGTTCAGCTCTGATCTTTGAATGGTGACGTATCTCCACTCAGAGCCATCAGCAAAATACATCCGATTAGTACTGGGCCAGAGCAAATGCCCCCCTTTTCCCAGCACAGTCCTCCTCTAAGGAGGAACCTGTCTGCTGGTGCCAAGGGTACTGCTGATATTATTGTGCCCTGCTGAGGAGAAGTTGGTAGGGCTCCAGAGAATGGAAGCATAGGTACAAAAAGGGAAGGCACAAGTCAGGTGTGGCAATAGAATTATATGATTAAAGTGACATTAAACCCTCAGATTTTTTAACA
>NW_017307966.1:300058-316940 GCF_000935625.1 Nanorana parkeri | reverse complement strand
TTAGGATGGAGCAGCCTTTGCGGTTACTGTTCTCTGATGGGAAAGATATGTGTTGTGGGCGATACATAGGGGACGTTTGTCCAACAATTTATGTCTTCATCTTCTCTTCTAGGGGACGCGGGGTATCCGCAGCATGCCTGGCTGATGGCTCCTGGGGGGGGGAGCTAAGGCATTTTTGGGGGTTCATCATCTTGTGCAGAGTGTCAAAAATGTCATGTTTTTAATATATTATTAGCATGTACATGCCTGGATATGAGCTCAATACACGCCCGATATGAGAATATATGCACGCATATATACGACTACTTGCGCGATACGACTACTTGCGCGCAGGATTTTCGCAGGTGTATATGTACCATTTGGAACCCATTCACAACAGCATATAAATGATGTACACATTTTGATTTGTGTCATTGGCATATATGTACTGTTGTTGTTATATTTTTGTGTCTGTAGATTTATCAGTTTTATGATTTTGGCCAGGATTTTTGCATTGCTGTATGTGGATTAATTCTACTCACTTTATGCAGGATTTGAACCGGGGAAATAGGTGTTGTGTGGCAGGTCCTCTAACCGCTCAGCCACTGAGCTTCCCTTTGCTGTTGGTTGTTGCACATCCCTATTGAATCCTCGGCATTTTAACACGCCATGCGCGCGTTGGTAGTATTTATCAAGCATCTGTATAACCTGCATACGCTTCCGCGCCAAGTGTATACGCGCACGCGCGCGCGCAGTCGGCGTGTTTTTGCATGGCGTGTTTGTGGCGTGTTTGTGAGGTTAGTAAATCAACCCCGTAATGCCACTTTTCTGCAACAAATTTTAGTTCATAATAATTATTTAACTCATTCGAAATAACGAAATTTGGATTCATCTGAATCCGAATGCCGAAATGAATTAACTTTCAGACCTGAACTCCGAAAAACAAAATAACGAAACATCTGAAACAAAACTAAACACATTTTTTGCCGGCTTACATGTCTAGTGTGAATGATTATGAATTGTCCGGATTCTGCCCATGTGCACTTCAAAGCACATTACTTCATTGAATCAGCACACGGAGGTTCCCCCAATCCATTGTGGAATTGATAATAATTACAAAAACTGCATTAAGACTTCCCTTTGTTTATTAGCAATAATAAATATTAAAATATGTTTTGCACTGGCAGGTAGGCTCATTTGTTGTTTGATGTGCATAAAAATGTAATGCATTGTATTTAAATAGCATTAATATAGTATGCAGTTATTTTTAGATCATATACAACCATTTATATTTGTTTGCTAAGGGATCTCAAAGTCTAATCTGAGACCGTGACATCTATGGTTACATAGTAGATAAGGCTGAAAAACCTTTGTGAAAAACCTCTTTTCGAATTTAGGATTGCCCATAACCCTGTAAGATATACTGTCTGTGTGGAATTTATCCACACTCTCAACTAATGCCACTTCTTGGGAAAGAGTTTCACATCTTCATTGCTCTAACAGTAAACAACCCATTTCTCTTTAAGACTAAACCTCTTTTTGTCCCATCTTAAATTGTGGCCATCTGCCTTCTTCAAGGACCATAAACTGAACAGGTTAGTACAGTTTATATAATCAACTTTGATAAATTTAAACATTGTGATCATATTTATCCCTAAAGTGCCTCTTCCCCAGATTAAATAAATTTAAGCTTTGCAATCGTTCCCAATAACTAAGGTCCTCCAACTCCCTTATTAATTTTGCTGCCTTTGTCTGACATCTTTTTTTAGTTCAAGAGCATCCTTTTAATGGATTGGTGACCAAAACTGAACTGCATATTCAAGATGAGACTGAACCAATACTTTTGTTACATAATCTTGCGCTCTCCCCGGTGTTTACAGAGCAAAAACCCAACAGTCCTTTTTAAGACTTTTTCTTTGGTGTTTTGTTGGATTTTTCCTATTTTCTGCCATGTTAGGGAAAAACAAAAAAAATATATTTTTTGACCCAAGGGAATAATTTTACATTTTTCAATATTGAACCTCATCTATCAAGTAGCTATCTATTCTAGGTTTTCCTGTAACAATGATACATTCTTATACCAAATGTATTTTCTGGCATAATTAGGTATCATCAGAAAACACTGAAACTGAACTCCTAATTTCAACTTCAGAATCATCAATATACAAGTTAACCCCTTGCCCACCAATGACGGGATTATTCTGCCACAGTCTTTCAGTTCCTTAACTACCAGTGACAGAATAACCCCGTCATGAGGTACAATGAGCGCTCGTCTATGCATGGACTAGTGCTCTTTGAGTTAATGGGTGTTGATTGGTCCATGGTGTCTGAGGCAGACCCTCATCAACAATTTAGGTCGTCACAGCCCTATGGTCACAGTGATAGGTTATCGCTGTATTCACCGTGCTGTGACAGCCACTGAGCTGTTGTTCTGTCAAAAGAGCCAATTCATATAAATCTCCAATTACGTCCAGTGACTTGCCAGTAGGAGATTTAAGTGAGATGGCTCTAGTACGCGTGCGCCACCGGTTTACAATCCTTGTCAAATTGGCGAATGCCCATCAGTGTGCCTGTGCGGCTTTTCAATCCTCATCGAGTTCTCCAATTCCCATTAGTGCGCCTGCACAGCCAGCCGCTATAGAAAAATATCTATAATTATCATGGTTAAATACTAATGATATTGCATAGAATGCATAGAAATTACTTGGTTAACTATTTATTGTATACCAGTTGAGGAGGTGCAAGTTCATGATAGGCATACAATTTCACAGTTTTGTAAATAAGACTATATATATGTTGATGATTTTAGCCTTGCTATATATTTTTAACAAACAATGTATGCAATAAAAGTATATAATATATACTACAATACTACAGTATTTTTCAACAAAGATTCAAAACTCCGAGGTATTGCCCAATGGAGTCGTCCTACGTGGAGAAGTAACCAAAAAGATGAAATCTGAGAGCGGCCCGGGCCTGGGAGGCCGATACCATAACAATAGTAAGAAGAAAAACTTTAACAGTGTGTCCTAATAATATCCTGGTTCCTGTATAACTCTAATATCCCACAGGAGTGGATCTGTAGCTGGAACCCGGCTTATGGGAGCATAATATAGCATGGGGTGAGTGAAGGAGGTAGGGCCCACACAAGTAGGCAGAGAGAAAGAAAACAACCCCCCCCCCCTATGGTATGACCCTTGAAAATCCTGTAGATCTTGCCTGTCTATTCCTGGGGGGGGACGGGTGGGGGGGAGGGGTGTTAGTCTCAACCTGGTCAGGCGTGAGGTTAGCCGCCTAGGATATCTACTAGAGGGTCCCCAGCCCCTCCCATCTGGCTGTCTAGTCTCCCATGCATCCCCAATCAAGGCACATTGTGAATATCCCCCTAGAACAACAAGTTTCATAATCAACCTAAACTAGTAAAACTCGGGGGTATAGCATCCTGCACCAAAAACCCAAACCAACTTAAGAGACCCTTGGGTTTCAGCAGCCTGTGTGGGTCCTGTAGTCCTCCCAGTCCCCAGTTAGTATCAGGTGCGTCCGCGGGCGAGCAGTACAGAGGGAACCCACAGCCGGAAGGGTCCGAAGGCAAGGTAACCAGAAGGCAATCCAAAGAGGTAGTCGAGGGTAATCCGAGGTCGAGGCAGGCAGCAGAGGGTTAGAAACGATAGGCGGTCCAAGGTCGGTACACGGGAGGTCAGCAGAGGGTTCAGGAAACAAGCAAAAAGGCACATAGGAGGGGAGCTTTGTATGTCACACCATGAGGTGGAATAACTCAGCAATAAGCCAGAGCTCAGGACAGGTTTTTATAGCCAGGGGAGTTAGGACCACCCCCCGGTCACCGAGGCAACCAGGAGGCTTCCTTCCTCGGGAACCAATGGCAGGCGAGACAGATGGAAGGTGTATACAGGGAATCTCCCCCAGCAAGGCTCACACCTGATGCCTAATGGTGCAGTAGTGCTACACGTGCACCTCCGGGGATGCGCGTGCAGCCTGCGTACCGCACATGTGCACCCGCTGTGCGACTCGCACATGCATACCCGCAACCCGGGCACCAGGAGTTCTGCCAAGCTGAGGGGAAACCCATGCCCTGCGCCGTGCCCATGGCCGCCGAGCAGGGGCAACACCCCCTGCTTCCTGACAGAGCCCCCACCAAGGATCGGCCTCCGGACGCGACCCTGGGAAGGCTTCTCGGGATGAGCCCGATGGAATGCCCGTACCTTGGCGTCCGCATGGACGTTACTTGAGGGCTCCCAGGAACGCTCCTCGGGACCGTACCCCTTCCAGTGGATGAGATACTCAAGGACCCCACGCCGGCGGCGGGAGTCCACGATCTCCTGGACTTCATACTCGTCATCGTTATTCACCTGGATGGGCGGAGGAGGAACAGGAGTCCGACCCGGGAACGGGTTGGCATGGTGCGGTTTCAGCAGGGATACGTGGAATACCGGGTGGACGCCCAGGGAAGCGGGCAGCTGGAGCTTGGCGGCAACCGTGTTGACCATGTCCTTGATGGTGAACGGTCCAAGGTATCGGGGACCCAGCTTCTTGGTGGGGCAGGACAGTCGGAGGTGCTGCGTGGAGAGCCACACCCTGTCCCCGCTCTTGTACCGGGGAGGCACGGCTATAGCATCCTGCACCAAAAACCCAAACCAACTTAAGAGACCCTTGGGTTTCAGCAGCCTGTGTGGGTCCTGTAGTCCTCCCAGTCCCCAGTTAGTATCAGGTGCGTCCGCGGGCGAGCAGTACAGAGGGAACCCACAGCCGGAAGGGTCCGAAGGCAAGGTAACCAGAAGGCAATCCAAAGAGGTAGTCGAGGGTAATCCGAGGTCGAGGCAGGCAGCAGAGGGTTAGAAACGATAGGCGGTCCAAGGTCGGTACACGGGAGGTCAGCAGAGGGTTCAGGAAACAAGCAAAAAGGCACATAGGAGGGGAGCTTTGTATGTCACACCATGAGGTGGAATAACTCAGCAATAAGCCAGAGCTCAGGACAGGTTTTTATAGCCAGGGGAGTTAGGACCACCCCCCGGTCACCGAGGCAACCAGGAGGCTTCCTTCCTCGGGAACCAATGGCAGGCGAGACAGATGGAAGGTGTATACAGGGAATCTCCCCCAGCAAGGCTCACACCTGATGCCTAATGGTGCAGTAGTGCTACACGTGCACCTCCGGGGATGCGCGTGCAGCCTGCGTACCGCACATGTGCACCCGCTGTGCGACTCGCACATGCATACCCGCAACCCGGGCACCAGGAGTTCTGCCAAGCTGAGGGGAAACCCATGCCCTGCGCCGTGCCCATGGCCGCCGAGCAGGGGCAACACCCCCTGCTTCCTGACAGAGCCCCCACCAAGGATCGGCCTCCGGACGCGACCCTGGGAAGGCTTCTCGGGATGAGCCCGATGGAATGCCCGTACCTTGGCGTCCGCATGGACGTTACTTGAGGGCTCCCAGGAACGCTCCTCGGGACCGTACCCCTTCCAGTGGATGAGATACTCAAGGACCCCACGCCGGCGGCGGGAGTCCACGATCTCCTGGACTTCATACTCGTCATCGTTATTCACCTGGATGGGCGGAGGAGGAACAGGAGTCCGACCCGGGAACGGGTTGGCATGGTGCGGTTTCAGCAGGGATACGTGGAATACCGGGTGGACGCCCAGGGAAGCGGGCAGCTGGAGCTTGGCGGCAACCGTGTTGACCATGTCCTTGATGGTGAACGGTCCAAGGTATCGGGGACCCAGCTTCTTGGTGGGGCAGGACAGTCGGAGGTGCTGCGTGGAGAGCCACACCCTGTCCCCGCTCTTGTACCGGGGAGGCACGGCACGCCGGCGATCGGCCTGCACCTTCTGGCGTTGCTGGGCGTCTCAGAGCTGCTGTGTGAGGGTACACCACAGCTCCCGGAGGTGCCGGAGCCGCTGGGCTACCTCTGGCACTGGAGCGTCGACAGGTACATCCGGAAGGGTCAGGGGATGATAGCCGTAGTTGGCGTACAACGGGGAGAGGCCCGTGGATGAGTGTTGCTGGTTATTGTAGGTGAACTCAGCCAAGGGGAGATGGCTCATCCAATCGTCCTGTAGATAGGAGGTATAGCATCGGAGGTACTGTTATAGTGTCTGGTTGGTCCTCTCGGTTTGCCCGTTGGTCTGTGTGTGGTACGCGGAGGACAGGCTGCGGGGGATGTGGAGACCCCGACAGAAGTGGGTCCAGAAGCGGGACGTAAACTGGGAGCCCCTGTCCAAGACTATGGTGACCAGGAGCCCGTGTAGCCGGAACACGTGCTGCAGAAAGAGGAGGTCCGTTGAGCTGTAGGGAGGCCAGAAGTGGGGATAAAGTGGGCCATTTTTGTACACCGGTCCACCACTACCATGATGGTGGTGCAGGTCTGTGAGGGGGGTAGGTCCACGATGAAATCCATCGCAATGTCTCTCCAGGGTGCCGACGGTACCGGCAAGGGTTGCAATAAGCCGGCAGGTTGGGTGGTCGGTTGTTTGTGGAGCGCACAGACAGAACAGGACTCCACGTAGGAGTGCACGTCCGCCGCTAAAGTAGGCCACCAGAATTGGCGTAGGATGTACTCCTTGGTGTTGCGTTGGCCCCTGTGACCGGCTGTGGGATGGTCATGGTAATGCTGTAAAACTGGTACACGCTGGGATGCAGGAACATAGATCCGCTGCTGGTGATAGCGTAGCCCCTGTTTCAATGGCAGGTGGGCGGCCTCATCCGGGACCGGCGTACTGGCCCTCTGGATTTCCTTGATTAGGGAGTGCTGGGTGGCCATGAAGTACGCTGCCGGCAGGATGGCCTCTGGAGGCGCGGGTCCGGTCTCAGAGGCGTGCATGCGGGACAGGGCGTCGGCCTTGCCGTTCTCGGATCCGGGCTGGTAGGTTATCTGTAGAGGGAAGCGTGTGAAGAAGAGGGCCCATCGGGCTTGCCGGGGTCTCAGACGCTTGGCGCTGCGGAGATATTCGAGGTTACGGTGGTCCGTGTATACCACCACGGGGTTCTCCGCTCCCTCCAACAAATGCCTCCATTCCTCCAAGGCGTTCTTTTTTTTTTTAAAGAATATGTTTATTTTGATGAATTTTGTAAATTACAGTAAACAAGACAGTACAATACAGAAGGACATAAAAGACAGGGAGCATATCCATCTAGTGCAAAAAGGACGTGGCCGCCACCGTCTCTCCTAAGGCACTTCAGTACAATAATATTGAGGAGGCACCACAACATCACATAACGTTCATATTATGCATTAATGAGCTAGTCAGTAAGCCAGGGAGGACACTGGGCCATTGATAGTGATCTTCACAGCTCCTGCCTGTAAACTTGGCATCCCGATGGCACAAAGCCGCAGTGAGCTCCTCCATCCAGCATATAGTATGCATTTCAAGCACCCACTCACGGGTAGTAGGGGGAGTACTCGACTTCCAGTGAAGCAGTATAACTGCCTTAGCCGCCATCATGACAAATCTGAGGAGGCCCTTCTTAGTTGAGGAGATCGAGCCTGGTAGTACGGACAGAGGGCCACCTTTGGGGACCTGTCCACCTTGGTGTGAAAGATCTGATCATATGTATCGAAGATAGCTCTCCAATATGAGGTAAACAGTGGGCAGGACCACCAGATGTGCAGCAACATTCCTGGATGTGACAGGCACCGCCAGCATTGTGCAGAGGCAGACGGGTACATAGCCTGAAGTGGGGCAATAGTACCATCTCGACAAGACCTTATAATTTTTCTCCTGATATCTGCTTGCTATATCAGAGGATTGCAGGTGGGGGACCGGGACTTTAAACTCAGTCTTTATGCAGACGACCTATTGCTGTATGTCTCCAATGCCTGTATCACCTTCCCTTCCATAATTAAGGAATTTGCGAATTAGATGCATTGTTCCTAATGTGGGCCGCTAGGTGTTCCATAGCCAAAATGTACAGGTATGGAGATAAGGGGCAACCCTGTCTTGTACCGTTTCGTATGGACACTGATTCAGATAGGACCCCATTGACCCTGATCTGCGCTGTGGGCTCTCGATACAAGGAGAGGATTTTGTCCAGCATAACCCGTGTAATCCCCACATGGGAAAGGGCCGCCTCCAAAAAAGACCAGCTAAGACGGTCGAAAGCCTTCTCGGCATCGACTGACAGCAGGCATAGGGGGATTTTCCTTGCAGTGGCATAATGCATGAGTGCGAGGGACTTGGTTGTATTATCCCTCGCTTCCCTGGAAGGCACAAAACCCACCTGGTCCAGATGGATTAGGGACGGAACATACAGTTTCAACCGATTGGCGATTAGCTTAGTGAACATTTTTATGTCTATGTTAATAAGGGAGATGGGTCTATAACTAGCACAAGACGCTGGGTCTTTGTCTGGCTTGGGTAGCACTGTAATGTGAGCTTCTTGGGATTGTGTAGGGAACAGAGTAGAGGTAGAGACCATGTTGAAGGTATCCAGCAAGATAGGTGAGAGGGATTCCTGGAAGGTCTTGTAAAAAACACCCGTGTAGCCATCTGGGCCAGGGCTCTTACCCATAGGGAGAGATTTAATGACCCCAGCCAGTTCTGTTACGGTAAATGGTAACGCAAGGTTGGCGACCGCCCCTTTTGAGAGGCATGGAACCCGATCTACTGAGTCGACCTGTGACAGTTTCATTGTCACAGGTCGGCTAGAACTATGAGGCTGAGTGAAAAGCACTCACCTCATAGTTCTCCTTTAATACAAGTAACAATAACAGGAATACCAGCAGGTATCAGGACTTAGGTCCATAATCAGGTGACAGGACTTGGGACTCAGGATACACAGGAAATAGGACTACAAACAGGTTCAAGGTTCAGGGTTAAGAACTGGTAACAGGACCCACAGGAAACATGACTGCAAACAGGGTTCAAGGTTCAGGGTTCAGGACTGGTAACAGGACTCACAGGAAACATGACTGCAAACAGGGTTCAAGGTTCAAGGTTCAGGACTGGTAACAGGACTCACAGGAAACAATACTGAGCCATCGTCCTGACTGCAGGCAGGGTTTAAATATCCTCCCGGGAAGCACCAGGTGATGGCTAAGTGCTGGGAGACACCCGCAGGTGAGCACTGGAGCTGCAGGTTCCACCACCACCCAGTGGTGGTCTGGTACCTAACAGTTCCTGGCTGCCTGGAGACACCTGTAGGTGAGCACAGGAACTGCAGGGCTTAGCTCCAGCGCCACTTGAAGATGCTCTGGATCCTAACAGTTAGTTAGGATGGTGTTTGCACTCTGCATTAGCGTTTGCTGGTTTGTTGCTTTGCACCTGCATTGGTTCACAATAAACTTTATTTTTCATGTGTCTGTGGTGAAGTTCAGGTACTTGGTCACACTTGCTTTTTAGGATACCAACATATGGTATCCTCACAAATACACTCAAATTTTTATTTCAGAAAAAAAAAACTTGTGGAGCGCACAGACAGAACAGGACTCCACGTAGGAGTGCACGTCCGCCGCTAAAGTAGGCCACCAGAATTGGCGTAGGATGTACTCCTTGGTGTTGCGTTGGCCCCTGTGACCGGCTGTGGGATGGTCATGGTAATGCTGTAAAACTGGTACACGCTGGGATGCAGGAACATAGATCCGCTGCTGGTGATAGCGTAGCCCCTGTTTCAATGGCAGGTGGGCGGCCTCATCCGGGACCGGCGTACTGGCCCTCTGGATTTCCTTGATTAGGGAGTGCTGGGTGGCCATGAAGTACGCTGCCGGCAGGATGGCCTCTGGAGGCGCGGGTCCGGTCTCAGAGGCGTGCATGCGGGACAGGGCGTCGGCCTTGCCGTTCTCGGATCCGGGCTGGTAGGTTATCTGTAGAGGGAAGCGTGTGAAGAAGAGGGCCCATCGGGCTTGCCGGGGTCTCAGACGCTTGGCGCTGCGGAGATATTCGAGGTTACGGTGGTCCGTGTATACCACCACGGGGTTCTCCGCTCCCTCCAACAAATGCCTCCATTCCTCCAAGGCGTTCTTTTTTTTTTTAAAGAATATGTTTATTTTGATGAATTTTGTAAATTACAGTAAACAAGACAGTACAATACAGAAGGACATAAAAGACAGGGAGCATATCCATCTAGTGCAAAAAGGACGTGGCCGCCACCGTCTCTCCTAAGGCACTTCAGTACAATAATATTGAGGAGGCACCACAACATCACATAACGTTCATATTATGCATTAATGAGCTAGTCAGTAAGCCAGGGAGGACACTGGGCCATTGATAGTGATCTTCACAGCTCCTGCCTGTAAACTTGGCATCCCGATGGCACAAAGCCGCAGTGAGCTCCTCCATCCAGCATATAGTATGCATTTCAAGCACCCACTCACGGGTAGTAGGGGGAGTACTCGACTTCCAGTGAAGCAGTATAACTGCCTTAGCCGCCATCATGACAAATCTGAGGAGGCCCTTCTTAGTTGAGGAGATCGAGCCTGGTAGTACGGACAGGAGGGCCACCTTTGGGGACCTGTCCACCTTGGTGTGAAAGATCTGATCATATGTATCGAAGATAGCTCTCCAATATGAGGTAAACAGTGGGCAGGACCACCAGATGTGCAGCAACATTCCTGGATGTGACAGGCACCGCCAGCATTGTGCAGAGGCAGACGGGTACATAGCCTGAAGTGGGGCAATAGTACCATCTCGACAAGACCTTATAATTTTTCTCCTGATATCTGCTTGCTATATCAGAGGATTGCAGGTGGGGGACCGGGACTTTAAACTCAGTCTTTATGCAGACGACCTATTGCTGTATGTCTCCAATGCCTGTATCACCTTCCCTTCCATAATTAAGGAATTTGCGAATTAGATGCATTGTTCCTAATGTGGGCCGCTAGGTGTTCCATAGCCAAAATGTACAGGTATGGAGATAAGGGGCAACCCTGTCTTGTACCGTTTCGTATGGACACTGATTCAGATAGGACCCCATTGACCCTGATCTGCGCTGTGGGCTCTCGATACAAGGAGAGGATTTTGTCCAGCATAACCCGTGTAATCCCCACATGGGAAAGGGCCGCCTCCAAAAAAGACCAGCTAAGACGGTCGAAAGCCTTCTCGGCATCGACTGACAGCAGGCATAGGGGGATTTTCCTTGCAGTGGCATAATGCATGAGTGCGAGGGACTTGGTTGTATTATCCCTCGCTTCCCTGGAAGGCACAAAACCCACCTGGTCCAGATGGATTAGGGACGGAACATACAGTTTCAACCGATTGGCGATTAGCTTAGTGAACATTTTTATGTCTATGTTAATAAGGGAGATGGGTCTATAACTAGCACAAGACGCTGGGTCTTTGTCTGGCTTGGGTAGCACTGTAATGTGAGCTTCTTGGGATTGTGTAGGGAACAGAGTAGAGGTAGAGACCATGTTGAAGGTATCCAGCAAGATAGGTGAGAGGGATTCCTGGAAGGTCTTGTAAAAAACACCCGTGTAGCCATCTGGGCCAGGGCTCTTACCCATAGGGAGAGATTTAATGACCCCAGCCAGTTCTGTTACGGTAAATGGTAACGCAAGGTTGGCGACCGCCCCTTTTGAGAGGCATGGAACCCGATCTACTGAGTCGACCTGTGACAGTTTCATTGTCACAGGTCGGCTAGAACTATGAGGCTGAGTGAAAAGCACTCACCTCATAGTTCTCCTTTAATACAAGTAACAATAACAGGAATACCAGCAGGTATCAGGACTTAGGTCCATAATCAGGTGACAGGACTTGGGACTCAGGATACACAGGAAATAGGACTACAAACAGGTTCAAGGTTCAGGGTTAAGAACTGGTAACAGGACCCACAGGAAACATGACTGCAAACAGGGTTCAAGGTTCAGGGTTCAGGACTGGTAACAGGACTCACAGGAAACATGACTGCAAACAGGGTTCAAGGTTCAAGGTTCAGGACTGGTAACAGGACTCACAGGAAACAATACTGAGCCATCGTCCTGACTGCAGGCAGGGTTTAAATATCCTCCCGGGAAGCACCAGGTGATGGCTAAGTGCTGGGAGACACCCGCAGGTGAGCACTGGAGCTGCAGGTTCCACCACCACCCAGTGGTGGTCTGGTACCTAACAGTTCCTGGCTGCCTGGAGACACCTGTAGGTGAGCACAGGAACTGCAGGGCTTAGCTCCAGCGCCACTTGAAGATGCTCTGGATCCTAACAGTTAGTTAGGATGGTGTTTGCACTCTGCATTAGCGTTTGCTGGTTTGTTGCTTTGCACCTGCATTGGTTCACAATAAACTTTATTTTTCATGTGTCTGTGGTGAAGTTCAGGTACTTGGTCACACTTGCTTTTTAGGATACCAACATATGGTATCCTCACAAATACACTCAAATTTTTATTTCAGAAAAAAAAAACTGCCTCAGCTCTCCATATTGTATTGTGGCCTAATCAAGCTGCTTACAGACAGTCCAGTGACTCTACAATATGTGTTGCTCTTGTCTCTGAAATGATACACTCTAATTTTCAATTAAGAATACATTGTCTCTCTCACCTACATTGTAGCCCAGCCAAGGTCTTTGCATACTGTCCAGCCATTCTACAATATGTGTGGCTATTGTTCATTAAATAATACTCTCTATTTTGCAATGGTCTCTTCCTTTTGCATTGCAGTCTAAAGAATCTGCTTACATATTCTTCAGACACTATGGGGTCTATTCACTAAGCTGGCGTAGGCAGCCGAGTGAATGACCGACGTGAAGTGAGCCGAACACTGTTCGGCTATTCACTTCAGGCTGGTACGGCTGATTTCAGCTGTACATCGGTTGAAATCAGCCATACATTGGCTTGCTTCACATGGCTTCGGCTCTGCCGAACATGCTCAGATGGACCGAGCAGAACAGAAAAACAGTTTGAAAAGTTTTTAAATATATGTGGAAATGCATTCCAAAAATGTAATTAAAATGTATTCTCCAAAGATGCATATTTGAAAATATATTTTTAGTACATATTTTCAAGATATTTTTAACATATAAAAAAAAATCGATCTTAACATATATTTGTAAATGCATTCCAAAAACGTAATTTAAATGCATTTTCCAAAGACATATTTTTTAAAATATATTTTTAAAATACATTTTCGATTTTTTATTTTTTAACATCTAAAAAAGGCATTTAGACATATATTTTTTTCAGAAATGTTTGTAAAATTGACTTGGAATGTACTGTTTAAAAAAAAAGAAAAAAAATCGCTATAAAATAGCAAAAGATTCTGAATACATGTCAAAGAGACTTCCTGTCATTTTAATCTAGTTTGCAGTGTTCTTATTTTTAAAGTTTTGAAATTGGCCTCAGTTTCACATTTGTGGAATGACACAACCATGGCAGAAAGGTTTTCTGCAGTGTGTGTGTGTGTGTGTGTGTGTGTGTGTGTGTGTGTGTGGTTGTGCATCCGTGTACAGATGGATGGATGGATGGAACCCTATTGCACTGAAATACTGAAATTGTATTGTAACTGTACCGTCTCCCCATTTTGTAAAGTGCTGCGTAAACTGTTGTCGCTAAATTAAAACTGTATAATAATCATCATCATCACTCAATCACTCACATTCATATGAGGGATGTATAATGATGGAAGTTATGATAGATAGATAGATAGATAGATAGATAGATAGATAGACAGACAGACAATATAAATATATGAGAGGGGTGATGGGAGATGCATATAAAAAATGCATCTCCCATAACTTACATACAGTACATGTAAAAATATTTTTTCATTTCTTTTTATATTCTTTTTACTGTGTGTGTGTGGGGGGGGAGGGGGGAAGATCAAATTTCTGTGCCTTCAGACAATCTCTTAAACTGTAGAATCAACCCTGGGTGCACTCTCACCAAAGTGCATGAGCAGCATAGATTGCAGACAGAGTATAGCAGGTCTGTGGGAGGAGCTCGGCTTAGCTGGAGCTAGAGGGTGAACTTTCACCTCTCACTTCCTGTTTCTGGTCTCAGCAGCATGGGCTGAGAGCTCTCTATCTGTTCCCCAAATCCTCCATTCTCCTGGATCAAAGGTAACACATTGTCTTATCACATAGCATTAGAATGGTGGAAGTAAGGTGAATGATTCAAGTTTTATGAATATTTGTTTATTCCCTGCTCAGTAGTTCTCATTCTGTATTCATTCACCTCCCTATCACATCCAGTCCCCATGAGCTCTGTGCACACAGTACTGCAAGTATATATGGTTCCCCTATCACACCCAGTCACTACGCAGCATGAGCTCTGCACTCAGTGTAACAAATAATGTATGTCTCCCCTAATGTATATATTATTCGTGTGATTCTAACTCCCTAAGTGCTAGTATATAGTATGTTCCAGGGGTGTAATATTTATCCCTCAACCTTCTAACAGTTTAGTCAATAGCCTCATATGTATATAGTACAGACTTTATCTCAATAAAGTGTATGCATTATACTATATGTAGAGAGGTTATGAAAGGGCAGAGGGACTGGTACATCACAAATACTGTTACAATACAGACTGGTGCCCAGGGGAGGATTCAGTCACTCATCTCCCAGCAGCAGACATTTTGTAAGTTCAGCCCTATATGAAAGAAAAATAAATCTTAACCACTTGCTAACCGCGGTGTTCCCGCTTCTTGTCCCGGTAATTTTTCAATATTCAGCGCTGCGGTACTTTGACATTTATTCAGTCATTCAATGCTGTACTAAAATTCATTTTATACCATTTTAGGGGGACAGATAGAGCTTTCTTTTGATGGTATTTAATCATCACTGGGGTTTTTATGTTTTACTATGAGAAAAGTTTGGGGAAAAAACAGTTTTCCCTACATTATGTTATTAAACAATTATCATTACCCAATTTGGTAAAATATAAAAGACGGGGTCACGGCGGGTAAATAGACACCAAACATGTCAAGCTTTAAAATTGTGCGCGCCCGCGAAATTGCAAAAAACTACAATACCTAGAATTGGCCATAGGCAACGCTTTAAAAGCTTTTACTGCTCATCAATTTAGTGTTAACAGTGATTGATGGCCCTAGAATTATTGCTCACACTCCCACGTTTGCGGCAATATGTAACGTGTGGCGTAATCGTTGTTTTCACACATTGGTGCACCAGACGCATATTTACGTTTATATGTGCTGGGGGACTTAATTTTTGGGGGCGGGGTTTAATTTTTTTAATATGAAACTAATTGTTTTAAAACTTTTATTTTTTAAACTTTACTTTATTGCTATCATATAGGGGAATAACAAGCCCCCTATGTGATAGCCAATATACACTGACAGGTCCTCTTTATGGAGACAGGGTTCACCTTGGGACCCCCTCAAGAAGCTGATGAAGCAGAGATCTGCTCCACCGGCTTCTTCTCTGGCTATAGCAGCCAGAGATATGATAGCTAAAGGTGGAAGTGATGTAATACACATTGCTTCCCACTTCAGAGAGAGAAGAGGAGTGATCCGCAGAGGGGAATGCTGATCTTGCCTCCATTCTCTATATAGACAGTCGCTGTGCTAGTAACCGATAGTGAAGGGGGGCCACGGCAGCAGAGGGTGGGCGCACTCTACATTGTAATACAAGCGATTGGCTGGCTGTAGAGCTGGCCGAACACTTCTATGTAACAGTCTTTATCGGCTGTTTACATGCCCGGCGGGATTCTGCTTGCGCACCTGCAGAACAGAAATTACGTACAGGCACATCCACCTGCTGGGAAGTGTCTGCAGTCCTCCCGTGTATTTACAGTGGGCAGATGGCAATCGGTTAACATAGCATCACAGGAATATAAACTAACCTAATAAAATAGGCACATTGCTAATAGAAATACAAATCAAACGCCTTTCTAGCAAGTGGAGATTCCCTTTATTATCAGCACCCATTATTTTTACATTATTTCCCACAAGGTCTTTGATTTAGCACTGCTGAAGTTTGGACTGCACTGCGCACAATGACAACGTTTGCTTTGGTGCGATGGGAAGGAGGTGACGATGCACATACATACAGTGTGATATAAATGCGACTGGATCAGGGGCTATAAAGAAAATTAAGTCATCACTGGGCAGGAAACATATATGATGGAATGGCGACAAGGGAAATGCCCTCCAGGAGGTTGGCCTTGCCATGAAGCAACTCTACTGGATGTTGATGGTAATGTAATTCATTTATCTGCTATACTAGAATAATGCTCTAAGGGTTAATGACTCACTTAGGACAATTATCTAGATTGAGCCATATTTGTCCAACCTTCTTTTTTTTTTTGTCGAAATAATAGAAAAGGGTCATGTAAGCTACCTCAGCCTGAATAAGGTTAGCTTATTTAACTTATCTGTAGTTTATTTATGTTAATTAGCACTAAAATTTGTGCATTTATGAGAAAGTTAACCACCATTTAAGTCTTAATGATTTAAGTTCAGCCATTGTCCCATGTTTTGTTGATCTTGACTTGCACTGCAGTAAAATGACTGTACTACACTTACCTTGACATTAAAGTAAGAACTTGATGTCTGGAGCAATTTTTAAAATATTTGCACACATAATACAATCTGAATTTTGGCTAGAAGAGCTTAAAACCCTCAAACAATGACAGTATATACTTTCTTAATCAATGATTGAAAAAGTTTTCAACGTTTTCAATCATTGATTATCGGCTTTCGATTAGTTGGCCATGTTCACGGCTCCACACACGCTGTACCTCCTCCCCGCCTCACGCTTGCCATTGCCAGACCTGCCCGCATCCACACGCCTTCTCCCCGCCTCACGCTCACTGCTGCCAGACCCGCCCGCATCCATGCTCCACAAGCTGCACCTCCTTCGCGCCTCACGCTCACTGCCCATCCACATCCACGATCGGTGCGGGGAGAATAGAAGAAGTAATGAGGAGGAGGCGTGGGAGGATGACAACTGCCAACAGACCCGATCTCAGAAGCAAGTTGATGGAAGACTGCTCAGGTAAGCCTGCACT